>NW_026606660.1:1925000-2107500 GCF_029890125.1 Rhinichthys klamathensis goyatoka | reverse complement strand
AACAAGGACCTGACAGACAATAACAAAAAGGAATAGTTTACCACCAGGGACACAGAGGCTGTCTTTGTTTACTAGTGACATCTGAGACTTCAAAAACTTTTGCATTGATTAATGAGTGAATCTCACAAAGGACATATGCACGTCACATTTCACCAGCAAATCAAAAGGAAAATCAAATGGGTAAAAATGATATTTTGAACTAAATAAAACTTATTTTAGGATCATCAGAACAACATTTGCTCCAAGTTTAACCAATGGTCTATCTCTTTTATCTAGCCTACCTAAAGTTGATCTATCTATTGATCAATCTATCAATCAATGGTTTGTCTGTCTGTCAGTTTAGATATATTTTTTGCAATATGGTTACTACTTGGGGGGTACTTAATTGTCAGGAAAATGTTAGAATGCCAAAAAAAAAGGTTATTCAAAATGCCGTCCCCCAAAAATGTCAACATTATATTACAGTTTTTCTCACTCGCTTTGGCACATTTTTCAAAAACAGTCTTAACATTCTCTAAACTGTAAACTCAATTGTCACATGTTTGCTGGAAGATCACAACTCTATGGCATGTCTGCAAAATGTCATAACTCACCCAAAACATTTAATTCATGCATCAAAACCTAGTTATCCTGTCAGTAAATTGGCCAATGGCACCAAAATAAAAAGTGTTTTTGTCATCGTGTGAGCCGCACTGGTCAAAATTTTTAGATGTGTTTTCACTATGGAAATATTAGAATGTTTTTTCTACTGCTTTCTATACTGTACAAGAATGTCAGTTTTGTCTGTGTATCACACTGAGAATTTTAGTAGGTAGGTAAATATTTATGAATTGATGTAAAAATTTGTGTTTATACAGTACATTTATTTTTGCAGAAATGTGTTACATCTAAACTGAATATTCTCAAATTGCTTGTTTATTTTTACACACTCTATTATGTATTTCTCTAACACATACTTATCTTCCTATTGCTCTTTCATGAAAAGAATTTTCAGTTTACACATTTTAACAAAAATAAATGTACTGTAAAGACAGTATATACAGTACAGATGTACAGTGGCTGCTGCTGTTCAGAGTTGTGATGTTCCTCCATGTTCAAAAATGGTGGTGATTGTGCTGTCAGCAAACTCCATATATATATATATATATATACTATATGGGTTGTTTGATAAGATTGTGATTCCTATTCATTACAACGGCAGGCCATTGGCCAATTTAGCAAACATTACAAACATTCCATGTCATGAATATTTATGGAATATAACATGTCTGACAAATTTTGATCACTGAATGGATCATTTAGCATGTGATGGCTCACACGATGAAAGAATGTTTAGAAGTTGTGAAGAGTTTCACTGAGAATCAACTCATCAGTTTTGATCAACAAGCCACGTGCATTTACATTTAGTCATTGTGCAAATTGTAGACAATTGTACTTACTCTTCTGCACACATGTGCCAAAACACATGCAATTTGCTTAAACCAATAAGAAATTCAAATCTGATGTGAACAAGAAACTAATTATTCAGAGATCTGAACTTTTTTTTTTTTTTTTTGAGCCAAAGCGATTGAGAAAAACTGTACAGTCCCTTACGATTAAACAGCAGAATTGCTGGCTTTAAAATCTCTGATATATTACACCCTGAGAAAGGAGCTTGGCTGTTTTTCTAGAGATGACCTCTATTGATGTGTGTGTCACCACTGATTCCCAAGCCAATCATTAGCGATCACTTTCTGGAAACATTCCTTTGATGTGTTAATGGTCTATCAGCTGTAGTGATACGAGTGAATAACGTGCTGACAGTGGCAGGCAATCACCTCCTTTCACCACTCTTCACAATGCCAGGTCATGGGGGTCACTGAATTCCCAATTAATGACATGGGAACTCCCTTTTTTCACTCCTGACAACACTCTCCTTTATTCTGAAAATTGAGACCAGTTGACGATTGATTGTACTTCTGTGCTTTGGGTTTTTTCAGTGTTCCAGTGGAAAAATTGAAAGAATTCATTGCATATTGGAGGTTGAAATGAAAGCGCGGAGAATTTCTGACTCAATGCAACTGATTTGGAAAACTAGCCATAGTAACGGAAAACGTCCATAATAATTTTTTCCACAAGGTCTTTGTAGCTGCCGATAAAGAAGCTAGTCCTGTTAAGACACAAGACAGAACGTTCGAACTCTGTTTTCCTCAGTGCTGAAATAAAAGCGGTTTGGGCTGATACAGATTTCCCACAGCTGCTTTCTGTACGCAAAGGTCTGACAACAATAAAAGCCATTTATGGATTTTCGGAGCTTTGCGAAAATCCCTCTCAGGCAATGAAGTCCATGTGAGAATGAGGTTACACGACATTAAAAACACAAACATCTTTGCAGAGGGACCGATTGAAAACAGACCGTTGCACTCCAAAGTGTCACGGCGGTATTTCCTGCGCGTTCTCTCACGCGAGCCTAACGACAAGGACTTACAGATTTAGAGGGCCGGCTTCCAGAGCGGGGGGAGTAGGCGACCCGATACTGCAGCACTTCTCCGGACGCCGGCTCCCAGCGCACGTTCAGGGTGTTTGTGGTGGGGTTGTAAACCTGGATGTTCTTGGCAGGGGTCCGCACCACTGTTTCAGACATGAGCGGGAGCAGTATCATAAAACGAAAAGACAGTAAAAGGAGTGAGTGGTTAAAGAGGTAAAGACATTTACAACTATTTACAAGACCCTGAAAATAAGGATTTGCTACGTCCAGGTCTAGACACAATAGTAGCAGCGGAAGTTTCAATGTCAACCACTACAGAATCAAATTAAACATTTCAAAAGGGTCAAGAGAGACCCGTCTCATGTTTGGATAAATGGCATGTGAAGTTCAGCCAACTCAATGTGGTTGATACACACAGCATTCGGGTTAGTCTCCAGCAGTGTCGGGGCAAGTTACTCGAAAAAAGTTACTACTAATTACATTTTCAACAGTGTAATTGGATTACTGTACTAATTACTCTCTCTAAAAAGTATTGGATTACCCATTATGGTTTATTTCAATAGTCCACTTTAGACATTTTACTAACTATATGTAACCTTTCAACTACATGTCAACTAACTCTCATTAGAGTATTAGTAGACTAAAGTAGACTGTCAGTAGACTGATAGGTTATGGTTAGGTGTAAGGCCCCAGTAGAATAAGTTGACTTCTAGTTGCCAAGTTACTTATAGTCAGTAGTTGGGGGACCAACAAAACAAAGTGTTAGCAAATATTAAGCAAACTAATCCTCTAATGACAGTTAGTTGACATGTAGTTGCAAACTCAACTAGAATGGATTGAAATAAAGTGTTACCCTTATTACTAATTACTTTCTAAACCCCATATCAAGCTCAACCAGTTGAACAATACAAGGACAGACACAAAACTGCACTTTTGATTCTTTTAAATAAACATAAATTATACTTGAACTGACCAAAGTATTTAAAGAGAGAAGGTTACATGAAAAACATTCATGTTTACCTAATATCTATACAGTATTTAATGCAATTACATCAGAAGTAACTGTAATTAAGAGTAATCCCTTACTTTGCTTTTTCAAGGGAAAAGTAATTAAATTACAGTAATAAGATTACTTAGTATTTAATTAGACCCAATATATTGATACTGATATTTTGAGCTGGCTTTATCGAGCGTTCAATAGATAATTATGGAAGCTTGTGTCCGCCACTGAATAAACAATAAAATAAGTAATTGCGACTTTTTATCTTGCAATTCTGACTCTTTTTTTTTTTTTTTCAGAATAGCAACTTAATTTCTCATAACTGTGAGATATAAACTTGCAATATCGAGTTATAAAGTCCGAATTGCGGGATTTACACTCGCAATTCTGAGAAATAAAGTCAGAATTGTAAGATATAAACTTTTATGATCTGACTTTTTTTCTCAGAATTGCACTCTATAACTTGCGAGTTTATACCTCGTAATTCTGACTTTATAACTTACAATTGTGAGAAAAAAGTCAGAATTGTTAGATAAAAAGTCGCAATTACTTTTTTTTTGTATTACGTGGCAGGAACAAGCTTTCATAGATAATGCCTCATTTGCATATTTAAACATAACATCTTTAGTACATTTTCATAACATTCTTAATGTAATCAATCAACCAGGGAAATATGGTGATATCTACTGTAAGTTGAAACGTTTTACCCTATTCACCTGGGGTGTCTTGCCTAAACAGTAAATGTGCACAGCTTTGATTAGGAATCATGACAACATGGAAACACAAAGCCTATGGAACGGGCTTTAGATTTCCAACAGCAAAAACCCTGATACTAGTTTTTAAACAAAACCAACACTTGCATTAACGTGGCACAGCCACACAAAGAAAAGTGGAAAAGAAAGCAACGCAGATGATGGGAAGCAAACCACCACTGGTGGAAAAACAGTGACGCCAACAAAAACCTGTTGGCTTGACTCCAAAATGAGGAGCATTGAGCTGACAGCAGTAAATAAGGGTGCTTTCATGTCCTTGCACCTCCCTGGGTTTTACATTTGGTGAAATAGATTGCTTTGTTGCCCTCGCTCCAGCATCTCCAGTCATTACACCCCATAAAGAAGGCTCATTAAGCCCAGCCTGGAGTCACATTTAAAGGGTTGCCAGCACATCGGCATTCCTCCCTTGGTGATCAATCCAATAAAGCTGACACAATCTTTGGGCAAGTCTCAGAGATTCTATTTATAGGTGCAAAACTTTAATGGTAAAGCCAGAAAACTTTGCACTTTCTGGATTGAAATCTTTGGCAAATGGTTTTCTGTGATTGGGGAGTATATGATGGATCAGTATGGGAATTCTTTGCTTTCCAATCGTGCTAAAATAAGAAGATGCAGCATGAACTCACAGGTTTTTCCATTCTCCGACATGCGCTTGCCCTCTCCAGGAGCGTATACTGGCACTACTGTTACGGTGTACTTGGTATCAGACTGCAGGTTCTTCAGAACTGTACTGGTGGTGCTTCCAGGAACTTGAGCCTAAGAGAACAAACAGTAACAGGTTTTTATATTTTTGCCTGGTCTCTGCAAAAGTCGCTGGATGTTTGAATGGTTGGCAAAATGTTGCTACGAGCTTGCTAAAGTATATTTAGTACATTTCTATGCACTTGTCTAAGTGGTTGCCTGGCTGTTGCTTGGTGGCTGGTTATTGTCCAAGTCAAAAGAGCACAACCATAATTCTCTGTGATATTCTGGCCTTCAATGGCAGACTATGGGATTTTTTTGCATATTGCAATTGAAGTCCCACTGTGGTGAAAATAAAGCTTTAAATGTTGTTTATACGTATGTCTATGTGGTGTTTTTAATATGCTTTAAGACAAACAATGTGTAAATTCATAAGTCGACAGCATTGCTGAGTATTTTCTCCTTAAAATTGCAGTGAACCAAAGACAGTCTCAAAAACGCTGGTGTTTCTGACGTCACAAACTACCTTGTGATCAGATCAACGTGTGATCTCTGAGCTGAGTGAGTGAGTGGAGGCGGGGCTAATTTGCATATTCATAGAACCGGATATACTAAATGAGGCAAGGGTGTAGAGTTACATTCAAGCTATTTTGAGACGTGAAGAAAAATATTTTCAAGGAAAAAACGTTTCAATAATGTAATTTTGGTGATGATAAAAATAAGTTTTAAGGGATAAAATTATTGACTACAGGTGGACTTTAAATCTGAGTCCTGAAGCAAAAGCTGCTGAGACCTACGCCTAACCCCTGATAATGTTACATTTCTGGGTACAATCATTATGTTCTGTTCCTAATTAGATTCAATACAATTCGCCAAAAATCACACTATGAAAAAAAATCAGGAAAGTAAACCTTTAACATTAATACTACTCATACATTACAAAAATAAGAACTTTTTTTTCACAAAACGTGAACGTTATTACTGTACCATTATTGTATAATGTATTTACATTTATTATTTAAATTATTTAATTTATTGTACTTTCTTGAAGCATAAACAGTATAGCTAACAACGACAAGATCATGGGTTTGATTTCAGCAAAATTCACATGCATGAACTGCTAAAAATTTACAAATAAAGCATTTGCCAATTGCCTAAATGTAAATACCCTTCAAAGGTACATTTTTTATTTTATTTTATTTTTATTTTGGGTCTGTGCACCTGCCTTAAGCCATTAAAGTTATGGGTCAAATTGACCCGCTAACATTACAATCATATTACAATTTTCGTACGCACATTCCACAACACCAGGCATGTTCATGACCCTAAATGAGAAACAGTCACACAATTTCAAGAAAAACACCTTAGCTTCACCACTATTTCTGACAGTGTTGCGGGTCAAACTGACCTGGAACATGATATAATAGTTAAGAGGTGCCCTGGGACGTACCATGTCTTCTGCGCCCCCTGTGACGGGCTGGTAGTAAATCCTGTATTGCCGTACGATCCCCTCAGCCGGCTCCCAGCGTACATTCAGAGAGCTGACCGTGGGGTCCGTGACCTGAAGGTTTCTCACACTGCCCAGCGGTACTATGGGAACACACAGAAAACTCTTTTCAGCATGTCAACAATGACCTAATTTATGTCATTTACATACTATTTGAAAATGCATTAATGTAGATGGGTAACCAACAGGTCCTGTGAATGCGGTGAAGTCACGTGTTTGGTCACGTACATGTCTTTCCTTGGCCAGAAATGTCCTTGACATCTCCATTCGCGTAGACTGCGCCAACAGTGATGGAGTAGGGAGTATCTGGAGTCAGTTTCTGCAGGATAACTGTGTTTTTCTTTCCTCCAATTTGTGTCTGTGACAGAGAGAGGAATTGTGTAAATGCATAAACTGAAATCAACTAACAATGAGAAGTTCATTTGTTACGGTATTTATTAATCTTTGTTAATGTCAGTGATAAAAATACAGCTGTTCATGTCAGCTCAGGTCCATTAAATAATATTAACAGATACAACTTATGATTTTAATAATGTATACGTAGAAGTTAAAATTAAAAGATTAATAAATGCTTTAGAATTATATGTCATTGTTAGTTCATGTTAAATAATGTAAACAAATGAAACACTGTTGTTTATCAGGGCTTGAGATTAGCGTTTTTGCAGTCCAGCCACTGTCGCTAGTGGTTTTCCAAAGTTACTAGCCACTCAGCATTTTCACTGAACACAATTTTGACATCGATACCATTGGGAAAAACTGCTATATAGATATTTTATATATTATTTCATAATTTGGCAGCAGGTATACTAGGCTGATGTCACTTTAAGATGTGACGCATGGATCCAATTTCATTTTGTTACACGTTTTCTTTCTCAACTGATTACATTCAGTGTTTCCCCTAGGATTTTTTTCAGGGGGGGGGGGGGGGGGGGGGGGGGGGGGGGACTGCTAGTGTTGCGGAGCGGGCGTGTTACGGATACGTGGTGTAATTTTTTTTTGCAATCAAAAAGCATGTCTAATTAATTGAAATCATGTATTATGAATCATTAAACAATACATTTTTTTAAATATATGAAAAAAAAAACTAATTTCTCACACTAATTCTGTGTTGTGTTTTTTTCTGGTAATAAAATGTAAAATGAAGACATAAAACACAAATTGTATCATTTATCATCAATTTTAATCATATGAAATTAAATAAACTTTTTGTCAAATAACTTGCTGCACAATGAGCTTTACTGTTAAAATTAAAAAATCGATTATTCCTTAAAAATTTCAGTTTTGATGATAATTTATTTGGATTAGTGTTAGTGTATTATTACATTGGGACATATCTAAATTCTAATGTACAACAGTAATATATTTATGTCAAGTTAAACCGAACTTTTATTTTGACGGGTTGCCGTGAAGACCTTTTGAGTTTCTGTGTGTTTATGTCATGATGATAGTTTTTCTCAAATGAAGCGGTGAAATGATCACGAAGTGACTTTCAGAGTGGATCTAGAGCCTGAAGAGGAAGTTCATGCATTTGTGTCTTCATATAGGCCAAAAAACAGCGCAAGCGTCACACGTGCTTCAGTGTGTGTGTGTGTGTGTGGTAAATGAAACTGTGCGTCGGCGGCACCATTCATTCACACAGAACATGCAGGATTCGTATTTAAATAGTCTTTGTGTTTTAATATTCACACACACTAGTCTACATCGCGATTTGATTTCAAGTGTACTGAACTGCTTTCTATTTTTTCCTCAAATTTACAAATTCCGTGAAATTCCGCGTTATACACTAAATTCCTTTTTTATGACTGGATTTCGTCAGCATTTTAGGGGGGGCGGGGGGTCGTTTTGGGGGGGCGGGCCGCCCCCCCAAAACAATGGTAGGGGAAACACTGACATTCACTTAAAACATAACTGACTGTGTTTATGTGAACACTTGCCAAGACTGGCATTTTGAGGAATTAGATGTGCCGAGCACTGAGAGTGAAAATAAGGGGGAAGAAGATTCTCTTTGTAGTGGAGAAAATCAGATCAGCTGTTTGTCTGCTTTGTATCACCTAAGAAAGCTCTTCCAGCATCTAAGTAGACAATCAGCAAGTGGATAGTTGAGGCTATTTCTCTTGCTTATAATTCCTCTGGCCAACCATCACCCTCGGTGGTCAGGGCTCATTCCACTAAGAGTATGGCGGCCTCCAAAGCCTTACTCTCAGGGGGTTTCCCGGTGTGTGATGCGGCGGGCTGGTCTTTCCCGGTCACATTTGTGAGGTTTTATAGCCTGGACCTGGACGCTGCTCCAGGGTGTCAGGTGCTTATGACTTAGTGCCACAGTTTCCCATACAGGCTTTTGTAAGTCTGGCGTTTGGGTATTGTCATTCCCAAAGGGTCGTTGAAAGGGAACAACTCGTGACATCATCCGCCCATGAAATTCACTCTCGCCATTGGACTAGTTGACATACGTGCTTCAGACGCAATCACGCAGGGGCGTTCCCAAAGCGTTGTCGACGCATCGTCTCGTTCCCTTCTCAGGGAACTAGGGTTACAGACGTAACCTGAGACGTTTTCTTTGGTAATCAACAGCATGTCACTGATAGACATTTTGTTTTTAGCCCAGAATATTCCATTAAATAAGCTAATAACAACCGCATTAATGTCAGGAACAGCACATCACAAATATGATTGCAGATAGGATTGTTTTTCAGCAAAGCAAAACAGCGTACAGTTTTATGCTGTTATTTCCGTGACTGCTGCCAGTGTAAATCTGCCTTCTTGATGAAGAAAACAGAGGCTTAAAAAAAATCACTGCAATGATTTTAGGACAGAAAAACAACACATCTGCACCTACTCAGATACCATGAAAACTTGGAAAATAATAAGATGATAGCTGATCCTGAAGACAAAAACATCTTAAAACTGCCGGTCTCCAGACCTGGCCTGGTTTGCTGGTTTGACAGTGGTTTTGGGCAAAGTGCCAGGCTGGGAGGCCGGTAAGATTTTTTGGATGAAATTTCTTACGTTCACTCTAATGTTCACAGTAAAAAACAGTCATATTTTTGAAATATTATTACAATTTAAAACAGCTGAGGCGTTCCCAAATAGCGTCATATCGACGCAGGGCGAGTTCCCTTTCGAAAGGGAACAGCTGTTTTCTATGTGAATATATTGTAAAATGTAATTTATTCC
Organism: Rhinichthys klamathensis goyatoka; assembly: GCF_029890125.1. Taxonomy (NCBI): domain Eukaryota; kingdom Metazoa; phylum Chordata; class Actinopteri; order Cypriniformes; family Leuciscidae; genus Rhinichthys; species Rhinichthys klamathensis. Next base: position 2,097,898 of record NW_026606660.1, on the reverse strand, counting down.
TGTGATCAAAGCTGAATATTCAGCATCATTACTCCAGTCTTCGGTGTCACATGATACTTCAGAAATCAGTCTAATATGCTGATTTTCTGCTCAAGAAACATTTCTTATTATTGTCAATGTCAAAATCAGTAATGCTGCTTAATATTTTTGTGAAAATTAAATATTTTCTAAGGATTTCTTAGATGAACAGAAAGTTCGAAAGAGCAGCATTTACTTTGACATAGAAATCATTTGTACATTTATAAATGTCTTTACTATTGCTCTGTCAAATTTATTGCGTCATTTTTGAAAAAGTTTTTTTTTCTTTCTTTTTTTAACCGTACCGACCCCAAACCTTTGAACAGTAGTGTACATGCAGTTTTTATAACCTCATTAATTGACTAAATTAAAAAGTCTATATGGAATAACTAATCTATCTCCATTGGAAAACGTTTTACATCTTAATCTCACACTATGTAGTACATGCATGCTCAAAATGAGACTAGCAGATTCATTCTGTGATTTGTGTATTGGATGAGTAAATGAAAGGTTATGTGCACAATTTTTGGTTCAAAGCTGTTTTTTAGGGTCCAAAACATTTTGTGAAAATCTCTCAAATCCCATTCGTAAGAATTCAAAATCCCTAGGAAACATGTTTGCAATTTCGTTTGGTGGAAATGATACACATCACCTGTAATTCAGTCAGCCAGATAATATCAACTCAAAAATGTTGAAATGTTCCTTACAGATAGTGATTTTCTTCCTGCAACCGGCACGTAGGTGATCTTGTAGTTTTGGACTCGTCCAGGAGCGTGATCCCACTTGGCGGTGAGGGAGGTGGTGGTTGCGTTGAACACCTGGAGGTTTTGAGGAGGTCCACTAGGAGCTATAAGAAGAAATACTGATATTTCAGTTTTGCATTCTAAAACATAATTAATGTCAAATGTCATATCTTGAAAATAACCAGACTCACCGGGTGTAACGAGTTTGGACACTGAGTACGGAAAGAAAGAGTCAGAGTTTGTCAAATTCACATGTGGTGAGTGAAGTACAGTATATGAAAAAAATCATGTTTATTATATGGATTTTGTGGTTTCTTACATGTGCGTTGCCTGCCAAAAAGATCTTCGCTCTCAGACTCATCGGGGTAAATGGCAGTAACAGAAACGTCATAGAGAGTGTCCGGCTCCAGGTTCTCCAGAACGGAAGTGGTGTCCTCATTGCTCAGGATATCCTGAGGAAGAGTGTGGTATTAGACGCATTCAGTACTGTACACCTGCTAAACATTAAATTACCATTTACCAGTACTGAGATACAAACAATACTTATGCTAGTTACTGTTGCTAGATACTAACAATCACTATTGCATGAAGCGGTGTAAAAAGTACTGAGAAATTGTACATGTAAAGATAGATATTATGTCAAGAATTTTACTCACTTAAAAGTACCCAGGGGTTTTATAGTTAACTAAAACTAAATCTAAAAACAAAATATATCAGTTGCTTGTAATAAAATAAACTACAAAAAATATTTTTATTATAAAAATATTTTTTTTTTGACTCCCAGACGAAGGCTTGTATGCCAAAACGCGTCGGAGTGTTTTAATAGTGTTGATTATGACCAAGCCATAGAAATAAAGGCTTTTTAACTTTTCTAAAGAGAGTGAGTTGGATGTTCCTGATGATTTCTATATTTTTTTTTTCAGTTTAAGTTGATAATAAAATAAAGTAACTAAAACTAAAATACTAATATAGACATATTATTCTATAAAGTAAAGACATAAATACTATATAGACATGTTTTCAAGTATAAAAAAACAGAAAATTACTCAAAAATTTTCACAACTTTGTAGAGAAACCTGTCAAAAATCACTTTTTCCCCCTTAATGTTCTATGTAAAACTCTACAACACGACAGATGTTAAACTAAAGCCAATATCCTAAAATCTTTTACCTGAATATTTTCAGCTTAGAGTAGCAGTAGATGATTTTACAGTGGCATGAAATTTGAATATAGTGATTTTTAGACGAATAATCAAGACCAATCATGAACCGTGTTTCATCTACAGCAATGGTTATTATATTATAAAAAAAAACACACACATTACAGTAGTTCATGACTGAGTCTATGTCTGAAAAGACTATTTCACCCCAAAATAAACATCCTGTCTTCATTTATTTGACAATAAAGAAAAATACTATTTTAATTTTTTTTAAACTGAGAAAAGATTTAAATCATATGACATATCTACATAGTAGTTTTAAGCCTACATGTAATTGTAATGGAGTAAAAAGTGTAAAAGTAAAAGTACAAATAACGGGTAACACTTTACAATAAGGTTCATTAGTTAACATTACTTAATCTAACATGAACTAACAATGAGTAATACATTTGTTACAGTATTTATTCATCTTTGTTAATATTAGCTAATAAAAAACATTGCTTGTTCATGTTAGTTCACAGTGCATTAACTAATGCTAAAAAAGTAATGTTAACGACATTTGATTTTAATAATGCATTAGTAAATGTTTAAATTAACATGAAATAAGACTAACAAATGCTGTAAAAGTATTGATTATTCTTAGTTTTTGTTAACTGAAGTAGTTTACAAATGAAATACTTCACACTTATGATTGCATGTAATATTTATGTATTTATGGCAAGGAGATTACTTTGATGAATCAGAACTCAAGTTGAGTCTCTGATATCTTACATATTGAAAGTTGCCCTCTCCGCTCTTGGTCCAGCCGATGCGGTAGAGCGCCACATCAGGAGCGCCGTGCTCCCAGTGAGCCCTGAAACTGGTCTGGGTCACTTGAGAGAACCTCAAGTTCTTCGGAGCAGGAACAACATCTAAAACCAACAGGAAGAGAAGTTGAGTTTTGGGTTACAATCAAAAATATGGAACATTTAAAAAACAAGTATTATGCCAGATAACAGAGATTATTCACTGATCACGCTGTTACCTGTAATGGCTGTGTTAAGCATTGGGTTTCCGGTCCCAGAATCATAAATCGGAGTCACAGCCACATCATATTCTGTTTGGGAAATGAGATTATCCAGTCCTCTAGACGTAACATCCCCGTCAACTTCAAGCTAAATTGAAACATGAGAAGTGCAGTTATGGCCACACAATCCCCCAGGAGGTTTCTAATGTCATGACGTAAAGCATAGTCAGTAACACAAACCATTAGATTAAGATAAGGTCTGTGGTGAACACAAGCTCAAGATATTTCACGATATAAAATACATAGGTAAAAACCTCTTGTGATTTTTTCTTGAAAAAGTCGGTTGCTAACAAGTGTCTAGTGTGACTACACACACAGGTACCCAGTACTGGCCGGAAGGAGATGTAATTACAACATCTTTATTTATTGACAAGCAACATACTGTATAAAGAGAAAATATTTCGGTAACACTTTACTTGAAGGGGTGTGCATAAGACTAACATGACACCTTCATAATCATGACATGACACATGTTATGAATATGAAGGAAGTTTTATGCATGTTTGTGACAACTATCATTAAGTGTCATTCGCTCAATTATGACATTTATAATGCAAATATGACATTGTTTGAGATGTCTTTGTTATGACACCTTGACATAAACCAATACATCATAACCTGTCAGTGTCTTTGTCATGACAACTTGACATTACTAAGACAACACAACCTGTCATAAACATGACATAACTGTCAGGTGGTTGGTTTTGACATTGGCTGTCATGAAGCCATTATAACTGTTTAATTGACAAATTCAATTTGTACCACTGTAGTTGAGGTCACGAAAAATATTCATGACACAGTTATAATGGCCTTATGACAGCCAATGTCAAAACCAACCACATGACAGTTTAACTTAATTTAATGTCAAGTTGTCATGACAAAGACCCTGACAGGTTATGATGTTATGGTTTATGTCAAGGTGTCATAACAAAGACATCTTAAACAATGTCATATTTGCATTCAAAATGTCATTATTGAGCGAAAGACACTTAATGACAGTTGTCATAAACATGCATAAACCCTACTTCATATTCATGACATATGTCATGTCATGGTTATGAAGGTGTCATGTCAGTCTTATGTACACCCCTTCAAGTAAAGTGTTACCAATATTTCTATATAGAGAAGATAATTCCAGCATCCCTGCGTCCATACATAGGACCAGGGCTTGACATTAACACCCGCCAACCAGCCTAATGAGTGTGTATTTCAGCAGTGGTGTGTAAGCCACTTTGGCGGGTTGAGGGTTGAATTTTATATATAATATATACATTTTTCAGTTGTAGTCTTTTAAAAGGGCATCTGAAATTATAAACTAAGTGCAATGTAGTGTTGTCAAAAATATACATTTTTCGATACATATCGATCCTGAAATATCTGAAACGCTTCCAATACTCATTTTCCAAAGAATAGATACACGATACCAGCTGCTCTTTCTCTCTCTCTCATCTCTCCACAGAGAGTGACACACAAACCCGTCTCTCCTCACTCACTCCTTTCATTTGCTCCGGATGAATATTGTTGGTGTTACAGGGCTTGAATTTTGCCGTGGGATTGCGCATATTGTGCATTATTTTACTCATTCCCGCAGATTTTGTGCTCATACCCATATTGCACGTATAAAGCCGCCTCTCAGTAAAAATTGAGTTCTTTTTCACTGCTTATTGCACTTAAACAGTCAAATACACACAAAATAATGTCAAAATGCCGGTCTTGGCAAGTATTCATGTAAACAGTCATATGTTTTAAAAGAACACAAACAGTTGAGAAAAAAAAAACACATGTGTAACAGTATGTTTGATCTGTGGATCACGTCTTAAAGTTACAGCAGCCTAATATACCTGCTGACAAATTATGAGATAATATTAAAAATATTATATAGCAGTTTAACTCACAGGAATCGACGTCAAAATTGGGGCCAGTGAAAATGCGGAGTGGCTAGTAACTTTGGAAAACCACTAGCGACAGTGGCTGGGGAGCAAAAAAGTTGATTTTAAGCCCTGCATAGGACAAGCGGATTGGATGGATAGAGAGTTTATGTTTTACCATGAGAGCTCTTAAAAATCAACAAATGGCTTTATATTTTTCAATGTCTGCTGCCTTTGATGTGACATCAGTTTTTGTCAGAAAGCTAATGGACAGCTCTCAGGTGTTATAGATCTCCTCAGCCAGCCAGATCTCCTGGTCAGTCAATGCGCATCTGATGCATTTCTTGCCAGAGAAGGGTTGACGTCGAGAGGAACAATGGAGTCTCAATAGTAATGAAAGCTCTTAAAGTTCCTGCAGAGAGCCTCGTGGGCGGCGCACCGACTTATAGCGTAGTTGCGCTTCGGACGTCCCGAGTTCAAGTCCCGGCTCGTGGACCTTTCCCGATCCCGTCCCCCTCTTTCTCTTCAACTTCCTTTCCTGTCAACCAACTGCCCTATCATAATAAAAGGCAAAAACGGCAAAAATAAATCTAAAAAAAAAAAAGTTCCTGCAGAAGTAGACCTGATCTTTGATCCAATAGCATATCATTCTCATCATCTGTCAGGTAACAGGAGCTGCCGCCATCTGTCGGGCTTCTCAGGCTTTCATCCACCTGTGCGCATGTTTGTTTCATCTTTTAATCCCAGAACGAAGAATTATGAGCAGCACTGAGTCATGATTAATGCCTCAGGATGTGGAGCAGCGCTGACGCCAAAACTGCCACTGAGAGTTAAAAAAATGATCATAGAGGGAAAAAATCCCACCCATAAAATACACATCCCGAAGCACTGGACTGCTGCATGCCACTCCAAACCCCATCTTTTCTTTTTTTTGTTGGCTGTCTGTTCTAGGAATCTTTGGTAGATGATCGGCGAAACTGAAGCCCTGGAGAGCAGCTGTACTCTTTCGGCAGCTGCCGTCTTCACTGAGTTGTGTAACGTAGTTGCTGATATGTTAAAAGGTCCCAAATCCATCAACATGAGTTTCTTGGTCGTCTGCCTGGATGCATTGTGTAAACAGACAGGAATCTTTCCACAGGAAGGCTTCCACAGTGACCAAGGAAGGCTTCGCACATTTGAAAACAAGATTGTTGTTTAACAGCTGATAAACTGTCCACACAATTAATCCCAAGTGTGGCGCTACTCAAAGCGTGGACAGCAGGCCCTCCAACCCGCATGCGGCTCGTCAGAGAACTACTTTATTAGGCATCATATGAAAGAAAATGCCATCAAAACCATTTTTAAGACAGTCAGCTCCATTCATACAGGACTTGACATTTCACTTTTTTGCTCACCAGCCACTGTCGCTAGTGGTTTTCCAAAGTTACTAGCCACTCAGCATTTTTAACAGTCAGAACTTTGACATCAATACCATTGGGAAAAACTGCCATAAAGATATTTTTAATATGATCTCATAATATGTCAGCAGGTTTATTAGGCTGCTGTCACTTTAAGACCTGACGCACAAATCCATTATACTGTTACACGTGCGTTTTCTTTCTCAACTGTTTATGATCACTTAAAACATATCTGATAGTTTTTACATGAATATTTGCCAAGGCTGGTATTTTGACATTATTTTGTGAGTATTTGACTGTTTAAGTGCAATAAGCAGCAAAAAATAACTCAATGTAGTGCTGAGAGGCGGCTTTATGTGCCGCACTGAGTGTGAGAACAAAATCTGCAGGACTGAGTAAAATTATGAGCAATACAGTACGTGCAAAAAAAAGTCAAGCCCTGCAACACCAACAATATTCATCCGGTGCAAATGAAACCAGTTAATGAGGGAAGTGTTTCAGATATTTCAGGATCGATATGCATCGAAAAAATTAAAAAGAAATGACAACACTACATTGCACTTAGGCCCCATTTATGGTTCAAGTGACCCAAATCCGATATCCGATTTTCTCAGATCGGATTCAGGATTCATGTGGTAATAAATCGGATATGAATCGGATACGTGCATTTGCGTGTGCCATGTAAGCAGACAAATCGGATATTCCCCAGTAAATGCGAGTCGTACGTCATTAAAAAAGTGACGTCAACTCAGGTGGACACCACAACTGAGATCACATGACTTATTATAGGCGCGATGGAGGACGAAGGATACACACAGTGGAGCAATGCGGAGGTTTCATGTCTTTTGAGTGTTTGAGGCAAAAATGCAGGGTTGTTACAGAAATAAATCCGTGTTTGAAGACATTTCACGAGATATGGGGAGGCACGGTTTTAAGCGCTCGTGGCTACAGTGCCACCGTAAGATAAAAAGCTTAATGACTTTAAAAAATATTGTGGAAAGCAAAACACTGGATAATTTTATTCGCATCTGCATCCATTGTATTTCGTGCTGTTTTACTTCCTTTCCCGGGTCAGAGAGTCTACATTTGGTAGTTTCAGCAGTGAGTAGTGTAAATGCAAAAATCTGATATGGGTCACTTTTAAAAGATGATGTAAGCGGGTCGTCAAAAAAATCGGATATAGTCAGAAAATCGGATTTGGGCATCAAGACCTGCAGTGTAAATGCAGCCTTAGTTTATTATTTCAGATGCCTTTTAAAAGACTACAATTGAAAAATGTATACATTAAAAATACAACAATAGTATTAAAGTCAAGCCCTGCATTTAATCACAAATCTTGTGAATGGCTTATTTCAATGTCAGACCAGCCAATTTCGTGAGTTTGCAGGTATGGGTTTGGCCTTACCTCCTTCGCCTCTCCCTCATCTGGCTTGTAAGTGATGATGTATTTACGAACGGCGCCGGGCGAAGCATCCCAGTCCAGTTGCATTGTGCTGTGGGTAACATCTGTAATCCTCAACTCACCGGATAGAGGAAGAGGCACTATATGAAGATGGGAGAGATTCAACAACAAAAAAAACAGACAAACAAATGATGAGAATGTGAAAGTCTGCCAAACATCCCTGCTGAGAGGAAGAAAGCCCTAGCGCCACCTACGGGTCACCCCCTGATCAGTGAGAGGGTCACTGGCGTAATCGCCGTACAGGGCGAAGAGGGAAACGCTGTAGGCCGTGTTGGGACGAAGTTTCTTCAGCTGGACATCAGTAACTGTTCCTTTCACACGCATCTGTGAAGGTCAACCACATCACAAATCAAAGGGATGGTGGACTTGTTCACAGGAACATGATGGAAGAATCGCTTATGACCGTGCTGAAAAGACCAGCTTGAATTTCCAAGCTTGTTTAAGGTGCATGGTCAGTTACTAAACCATTAAAAAAAACTATTACTTTAATATTAAATTACTTGAAATCAAATCAACATTAACTGAAATAAAATCAAATATATAAATATATTTTTTTTAAAACTAAAAAATCTTTTTTGTTTAGTTTAAGTTTAGTTTAAGCACTAAATAAATTAAAACTATAAATAAAAACTATATAGACATTTAAAAAATATTACACAAACACAACAAAATTACTAAAACTTTAAAATTAAAAGAAAAATAGAAAATATGAAAAGAAAATCTCATTCAAAATATTAACACAAACTATAGTAGTATATTAATGATGCTAAAATAACACTGGGATGTTAACTGAAATGGAAAAGCCAGTGAGGTTTTTTAACAAAGAGTTACAAAGTTACCGAGAACAGCACTTTTCTTTCTTTAGAAAACCATGATGGATCATGGCCAAGAAAGTAAAAAGGGTTCATTTTTTATTTGATCTTGACTTTAAGCTATTTAAGACGACGGGTGCAGAACTGCTGGAGGTCATTATCCAAAACACAACATATGCTGGTCTTTTCAGCAGGGCAGTTTAAGCACAAAAACTTTTGAATCCTTTATATAGCTTTCTATAATGGTACAGAGTCTTGAACTATATATTTTCGCACACAAAAACCACAGAGAAAGTATTTTGCACCTAACAAGCAAATTCTTATTATACCCTCTATTTATTTCTGTATCCCAGCACTGCAAAAAAAATTATGTTCTTACTTAGTCTTTTTGTCTTGTTTTAATACGAATAGCTAAATATTTTTAAATTAAGATAAAATGACTTAAGATATTAGGTCTTGTTTTCAAAAAAAAAAAATTTAATCTTCTGTAAACAAAAATATACATAAAAAAAATTCTTACCCCATTGGTAGATTTTTGTCTTGTAAAACTGATTTTTTCCCCCAGTTTTTTAGAAAACAAGACTTAATATCTAATGTCATTTTGCTTCTCAAGTAAATGCATCTTGATTCAAAGATGTTTAGATTTTTGTACTGGAAAAATACTGATTTTTTTTTTCTTTCAGTGAAGATATTATAATTGTCTAAACTAGCAGCCAAAATCTCTCAGCATATTCTTTCTTTCTACTGAAAAAAATGGAGGAGCAATTTTGAAACATCTGCGCTCTGAGACAAACCCTGTGGACATCAGATTCTAGCCAGAACTGACGTCGAGACCTCTGGATCTTCCGACTATGTGAAATACTTGAAAGAGAAACTGTGCTAAAAAGCCCCAGAGCGCTAATGAGCTGTTATTTTCCAAAAGCTGCAATATAAAGGACATTTCTGAACCCATTAAATGTAGACCTACCACCTGTGGTATCTACAATATCTCCAAAAATGCTTTCCATTTCCTCTTTCTGCTACAGTATGTCATAGTTGTTGACAGATTTGAGCTGCATAAGATCACTGGGGTTCCATTAGAACATTTGGTCCCTTCCAGTAAGTACAAAATAATTGCACTTTTTGCACTAAATATTTGTATATATTTGTTCACTTATCTTCATATTGAAGAATGCACTGCACTTTCTTACTCTGTATTTTTGACTTATTTGTCAGTACAAATATCTAAACATTCCTAAAACAAGATTTTTGACTTGAGTGTTAATTGAGTTTGTTTAAAAGAAGCAAAAGTATCTGCCAATAGGGTAAGAAATATCTTGTTTTCCCTTTGAACCCATGTGGCAGATATTTTTTCTTGTGCATTACCTTACATAATTTTCATACATTTTTCAGTGTTACTTCGCCAATTTTCAACCTGTTTTTTATTGTTATAATGTCGGTATTATATGTAAATGAACAATGTTTATTCATTCTCAGTTACCTGGGCCCAGAAATTCATGTTTATTTGTCAGCAAAAGTCTTTGGACTTCTCCAGGGCTTTCGTGAAAATGGTTCTTTTCATTTTGGCATAAAACACTGTCACTGTGAGTTTGAAACATGGAGGTTTTTCATATTTTCCATCTAGGCGTTCTCTCCGTATTTACGATTCTTTGCAGCCTTCAGCCGCTGCCTACAACACGCTGGATCCTTCACTGGAAACCCAAACTAACTCACTCCCGCTAAATGTTTACTCTTTGAATTCTTGCACCCTGGAACAATACAAGCCGATACTTTTATAACAAAAAGTTTGCTAAGAAGTATTTCCTACTAAAGCAAGGTGGAATAGAGTGGTGCTGGTATGACGTCAGAACCCGGAAGACTAATTCACAGAGGGGGGTTTAATGGGGTTTTACTATTGATATGTAAAATAAAGCTTGACTATACTTTGATGTTTTATTCTACAACTATAGTGAAAACGCGAATTTTGAAGTTAATTTTTGAAAATGTCTAGGTTACGACTGTAACCTCTGTTCCCTGAGAACAGGGAACGAGACACTGTGTCGATTGACGCTAAGGGGGACCGCCTCAGGCATGACAGGTGTCTGAAATTACTATCAAATCATGGCAATCATATTGACCGGCAACAGCCCATGAATCATTATTGCATGACCGGGAAGTATATAAGGGTGCCTTGCAAACATGATAATCACCTTTTCGTCTGAAGGGACTGAGGCAGGTTAGTCATGCTAGGGCACAAGCTCGCCGCCTGCTAAGGCCAGCTGAACTGACTCCCTTCTGAGGAGGCCTGTTTAAGGCCTACTACCCATCAGTGAGTCTACTGCCCGAACTACTAAGACCCAACCACCTGAGGTAAGCTGGCCTACCGCGCCCTCTTGGGGGCTGCCCAGTCAAGGAGGCCTGCTGAGGCCTACTACCTAATGGCGCAGCCTTCGTTGGCAGATAAGCTGTTTACACAGCGTCTACAGCATCCTGGTACCTAATCACATTGCCCATGGCAGTGTACTCAGCAAAAACGCAGCACCCTTTAAGCAAGGCGAGTACAACATACACCACTCTGCCTCAACGGAGGCCCCAGAGTCAGGGGCCAACCATCTGTACGCATTGGCGTCAGCTCATGGCAATGCTCTGGCTTCACAGGAGCGTACTTCGAAAACCAAAAAGAAGTGAAGGTTAGAACCTTCCGCTCGACCCGAGCCATAATGATGCGCGGTAGGATAATACAGAACTGAAAGTGAAGTACTCAGACCTACCCTGTATCACAGGGGAATACTACCACCTCACCCTGAGATTTAACAGGGTGTGGGCCCGCCAGCGGCTCTAGAGGTGACAGAATTTTATCTGCGGCCAGCCTAGGGGAGTGGGGCTTGCTTGTAAGCCACCCACCTAAAACCCGACCCTCGAGCAGTAGCTCAGCGAGGTGAGTGGAGCCTATTCTGGCAGCCCAAATCCATATGCTAGTTCTGCACGGCGGTGTCGGGCAGACAAAACCCAGTCTCTTTGTGAGGCGAAAGACGGCCTAACCCTGCTCAAGAAAGACCATTGTACCGGGGAGGCCTTATTGAGGCCTAACCCAGGGTCTTTATAAATCATGCCTCTGCACCAAACTGCATTACTCTTCTCGCCCCAGAATGCAGAGAAGGGGGCGGGCCTTGGCCTAACAGCTCCCATGGGAGGAGGCTGTCATATAGGGATGCTAAAAACCTACATACACAAAGTGAAGGGCCAAAGTCAGAAATGCTTTAGCAGAACGCCTACACTATCCCTAGCGTAGCCTAGGATAGCTACAGAGGCGGAACCTGGTGAGGGCCAGCCTGTAAGCATAGATCTACCTGAGGGCTCAGAGGAGCCTCAGCCTTACGAGAAAATTATCATTTTTTTAATACGAGGGGCTGCAGAACCGCTCAGCCTACTGAAAACCCAAACAGAGCTCAAGGGAGCGATGTATTCAGGACCAAAAAATGTCAGACGGTCCTGTGGGCCGGACATAAGATCTATCTGAAGCTCCAGCGTCAGTTTATACTCCAAAACAAAAAATCTTTTTTTGAGAGAGACCAACTACTCTACCCTAAGGTGGCTAATAGCCTGAGGGCTAACACAGATGTGTAGAAAAAACAAGCGGTGGCATAAACATTCCCATTCTTCTTTCTAGAATGATGTTCTGCCACTTATCTCTCCACTGATAACATATTTCATATGAATGAGCGGCGGCCTCAAATGCTCTCACCATGAGAGGAAGCCTAAGCTATAAACATAGTTTTACAACTAGAATGAGCGGTGGCACACCTCGCTTTATCTTATATATGACAACAAGGGAAGCCATCACATACTCATAAAAGAAACCCATACAACTGGTGCTTCTCTCTATCGTTCTAGCCACCTAACAGGGGAACTTCAGGGCCTTAATAACCAAAACATTTTACCTTACCTTATGACATTAGGGGTGGCCTTGGACGGCAACATGCCCAGTGCATTATGGGTGTTGAAGTTTCCCTACCTACTGATATTTGTCAAAAGGGTAGACAACAGCATTTTTTCTTTGTTTTCTCTAGTCAGGTCTCAGTCTCTAGTCAAAAAATGCCTCGTTTTATTGAAAGATCCCTTTAAAGGCCCTTGCCCACTGAGTCCGAAATTCGCGTCCGAAATTTTCACACGTTAAAAAATGAATACGACCTCACGTTATGTCAATCACGCTTGCACACTGCCTTCGAAACTTTCGTCCGTCATAAAAAAATCTGATCGGGTTAGATTTTCTGCGTATTTCGCATCCGTAGCGAGCAGTTTGAATGGTGTTTTGACAATTCAGAGCCACCGAATCACGAATATGAAAAAACGCATACGAAAACTTCGGACTCAGTGTGCAAGGGCCTTAAGTCATTTTAAGTCAACTAAGTAAGAAAAATGCAAGTTTTTTTTTTGCAGTGTGGACGGTGTGATATTGGGCAAGCATTTTGGGCAGTGGTTAAACTGTGTGTCGTCACCGTACCTCCTGCTCTTCAGAGGGTTCAGTGGCGTTTAGTGCATTGTAGAGAAGCATGTAGCCTGTGGCCCCTTTGGCCGCGTCCCATCTCACATTCATGGTGGTGGAGCGCACCTTGTAGATGTTCATTTTCCTCACAGCACTGAGAGGCACTACAGAGGGGAACATGACTTTTCTCTCTTTCTCTTATTCATTTCGATCCCTGACTATCCTTCTAAGCGAACTGAAGCTCGAATGGGAACATGGAAGCATTCCAGGTGGATTGATGGATGCGTGACCAGGTGGAATGGAATGATAGACGATGGTTGAGAATGATCATGGGATACACGCGTGATGGGAATGATTGACAGACTGACAAACAGACAGATATGCAAATGTCGACATATTCACTGCAAAATCTATTTTCTTACTATGGTATTTTTGTCGTTTTCCTAAACTAAATCTAAACATTCTTTCAAAATGACTTAAGATCAAAATAAAGTTTCTGTTTAAAACAAGAACAATTATCTGCCAATGGAGTAAGAATAATCAACTTAATTCAAAGAGAAAACATGATTATTTTTCTTACCCCACTGGCAGCCATTTTTTCTTGTTTTAAGCATAAACTTGGTTAATTTTGATACGTTTTTCAGAAAACAAGACTTAATATCTCATGTCATTTTGCTTCTCAAGTAAATGTGATCTTGATTTAAAAACATTTTGATATTTTTACTGGAAAACAAGTCAAAATACTGAGTAGGAAAATACTTTTTTCAGTGTAAAGACAACATGTATGTACATGAAATCACATAGTGACACTTTGCGGTGCAAAGCAGCATCATGCCGTATGAAACACGGTCACATTCAGAGCGCTGTGAAAGGAATATGATGGCATTAGGGTTAAATGTGGCAAAAAGAGTACAGCAATAATAGCACGTTTATTAGCAATGTACATTGCGTAGCATTTTAGTTGCACCTTCTCAGTGTCTGGCTAAACATCCGCAAATCCTGGTCATTTTTAACCAGTAAAGATGATACTAAAATATCAATATGTTGCATTACAGTAACATACAGTAAATCTATTATGCTCAGCAAGGATGCACTTATTTGATCACACAGTAAAAACACAGTAAAACAGGAATATTGTGAAATATTAATACAACTGTTTTCAATGGGAATATATTGTAAAATGTCATTTATTCCTGATTAAAGCTGAATTTTCAGTCTTCGGCGTCACATGATCCTTCAGAAATCACTCTAATATGATGATTTGCTGCTCAAGAAACATTATTATCATCAATGTTCAAAAGAGTCGTGCTGCTTCATATTTTGTGGAAACCATGATACATATTTTTTCAGGATAATTTGATGAATAGAAAGTTTATAATAAGGTGACTTTTTAAAAAGTAGATTTTTGTTACAATGTAAACGCCTTTACTGTCATTTTTATCAAATTAATGCATCCTTAACTGAATACAAATATTCATTTCTTAAAAAAAAAAACGTTAGATATGTTTTTGTGAGAATCACCCAAGTTTTGTGTGACACAATACATGTGAATGATTACTGTATATAAATACCATGGGATTTCCATGGTACTCCAAGGTAAATTTACCACATTATATGTTCCAAAAAAAAAAGGGTATTACGTCTAAAAATGATATTACCATGGTATATAGAAGAGCAGAGCCACAACCTCATTAATATGTACTTCCAAACCAGCAATTACATTTGTCCATTGTGGAATTCATTCTGTTTGAGATTATGTTTTGCTGTGTGTTTTGGTGTGCTGACACATATTGTTGAGGAATTGGCTCTGGCTGTTCTGGTGAAGAGTGAATTGTGGATAAATGCACACTTACATGTGGTCTCTGTGCCTTTGAGGGGGTCACTGCTCTCCTCTCCCACCACTGAGTAAACCTTCACCATGTACTCCGTCATTGGGGTAAGACTCTCCAAGACCGCAGTCGTCACCGTCCCGTCGACAAACAACTGCAACAGAGGAACAGAATAAAGGTGAGAACACACAAGAATAGGACATGACTGTGTTTGCCATGAAAACAAATTAATCATTTCTAGGTCAAATACAAGTTAGCCATTCTGAATTGTTTCCAAATGTTTCCTTCTTTGCTCTTTCATTCTGCATCATTTATGTGCATTGTTTGTGGTAATGCATTACAAGTAACGTGCATTATGTAATCAGATTACTTTTTTGATGTAACGGGTAAAGTAATGCATTACTTTAGAAATGTAAACATTAACACTGCCCCGCCATCGACGTGTTTTCCCAAAAAACTATGTTTTCACTGTTATCCGGTAGAGGGCGCTATTACGCATCTTCTGAAATAGTACAGTATCTCCGGATCCAAAAACAAGCGAAGAAGAAGCAGAAACAAGCGATAGAGAGGATTGCTTACGCGCATGTAAGCTAACGCGATAATCAAACATTCAAAAGCATATAAAACTGCCTAATGTTACTGGATGAAATGTCAACCCAGGACGAGGTGTAGGACTGTGAAGCTTTGAGGGTGTTGATGAACTCGATCTACTCCATCTTTGTTTTGATCAGCATTCTGATTTTCTCAGCTTTTTGTTCAAAATGTTGCTTTTTTAGGAAACTTACCCACATTCAAGTGTTGATTAAAAAAAAAAGAATGCATTTTTAGAAAAAATTAAGGCGTATGTTATATATAATGCATAACTGCGTTAAAAAAAAAGCCCCGGAATAGAGTGAGCCTCAGCCAGGTGAGAAAAAGTAACGCAAAAGTAACGTAACACATTACTTTACTTAAAAAAGTAACTAGCAATTAGTTACTTTTTCGGGAGTAATAAATATTGTAACGCATTACGTTTAAAAGTAACTTTCTCATCACTGAAATGATGTTCGATGAGTTGCACACTGATTTTTTAATACTTCGGTTCTAATGCATGAGGAATAGTCATCTTGACCTGGATATGAGGTGCTCATACCTGTTGTGGTTCTCCTCCTGATGGGCTCGCATACTCTATTCTGTACTTCTCCACAGGTCCATCAGGGCCGACCCAGGAGGCACGGAACGAGTAATGGGTCACTTCAGAGGTCGTCAGATCGGTGGGTGGCTCCGGGCCTCCTCCTGTGACGGGTCATGATGGTAATTAGGGTTTAGCCTTTGACCCCCCCACACACACTCTAGAATTACATGTGTACTGTCATCAGGGCAGTTTCTGAATCTGACCCATAATTCTGTGAAACAAAATCAAGGTTTTCATGATCTTCCTACGTATTTCGAATTTTAGAGTTATTTTAGAGATCAATTTCATACTG
The DNA here is from genome assembly GCF_029890125.1 of Rhinichthys klamathensis goyatoka. Taxonomy (NCBI): domain Eukaryota; kingdom Metazoa; phylum Chordata; class Actinopteri; order Cypriniformes; family Leuciscidae; genus Rhinichthys; species Rhinichthys klamathensis. The sequence goes on along the minus strand of NW_026606660.1, from coordinate 2,081,613 downwards.
TGATGCATTTGATTAGAATAATGATATGAATACTCAAATTATTGACTGTTTTTATTGATCTATTTCCACATGTGAATGGATGATTGGATGCTGTATTGTGTTTTCTGGTTGTGGCAATCATTATTACGCCACCGTTAATTTTAATATATATATACAGTAGTCAACATTTGAAGTGGATCAAAAAAGTTCATCAAAGTTGTCCTAAGACAAGAACGGGTATTGTTCAAAATTCATGTATAACTTTGATGAAAGGTTTTGATCCACTGCAAATGTTGACTACTGTATATATATTCAATATACAGTAAATATTTGTATTTCTGATCACCCTCTTTCTCATAACATTTAAAAAAAATCCATCTTCATATGCCAATGCTAAGCTGCGTATGTGAATTGTGGCTAAATTGCAGTGCCATTATGTTGACGAGTTGATGGAGTGCTATCAACGGCTAGGTCTAAATACGCTTTTCCTTTTCTCTCCCTCTTTTTACAAAACCGAGCCCCTGAAGGCTTGACCTCTTCGTGGTGAAACTTTGACACTCTGATACTTGATCCAGGCGCAGACAGATATTCCAGGCTCAAAAAAAACAAAACAAGAACACAGAGGCTAGAAGAAGCCCAGTCGAGAAATGGCCCTGACTGTAAAACACTGAAATAAAGACCAGCTACTGTTAATACTCTGAACTTTCAAATGATTAGTATTATCTTCTGACACATTTAGAGCACTGTTAGCGAATTATGTGTTATAAGTGTATTAAGTGTTATAGTTCCTGTAATCTCTTCTTTTTTTTTTTTGCTTCTTCCAGTGTAGCAAAGTAAAAAATGAGACATAAAATGGTTTCCCTGTAGGAACTGTTGCGATGAACCAAATCACCCAGCTCAGAGCAATAATGATATTATAAAATTTTAAATTTGATAGAAGCAAAAAAGTACAATATTTGAAAATGAGGGAAAAAAGGCAAAGCTGTTAGGAAAATCTGAAAAATCGACTGTGTAACGTCTTTTTTAAAAGGGAAAGAACTACAATCCCATGAGGCATTGCAATTTTTTTTTTTTTAAATGATACAATACAAACATATTGACTTATTGTTTTACTTGTTGATTATACACATAAAATGTTTATTTTTTATGTTTGATGAAATATTGAGATATATACAAATGTATAGGTTGCTTGAGTGCAGTGGAACGACTCGATTGCTTTATGAGTGAGTTTTTGCAGCGATTTATGATAATGTCATAACTCATGGTAAGTCTGTGTTAAAAGTATTATAAAAATTGATGTACGAGATGTTTTACTTTTGGAACCCGGCTGTTGCGCTCTATTCTATAAAACAGCCTAATGAAGAACATTACCTATCAGGAAACTGATAATGATGATAATTATAATTCATTTCTTAATGTCTTTTTTCATGTTGCCATTGCCACCATTTAAAAAACAAACAACACTTGTCACTCAAGACGGTGGGCCCTATTTTAAAGATCAAAGCGCTTGGTCTAAAGCGAGTGCACTTAAGGCGTGTCCGAATCCACTTTTGGCCATCGCTTTTCCCTCAGAAATACTGCATCCCAGCGGTGTAATAGTGCAACACACAGTCTCTCAGGCCTATTGTTTGGCCTCAGTCATACCTGGACCCTTGACACTGTTACACAGGTTGTTCGTCAGGTCGTCCACGATGTCCAGAAGGAAGGAGAAGTCAGCAACGTTGTACATGTGGATGTCATCGGGATCAGAAGCGATGGCCCTCAGCTCGTTCTCATCTGCGTTCTTTACACCTGGAGATCACAGAACATGTTAAAGTCAGATATTCAGATATTGGTTCGTTGATATCGCATTTGTTGGTCCAGCCTGAAAAATAAGCTTTTTTAATGCTATTTGAGCATTAGAAACATAATTTAAGGGACAATTCATATCAGATTTTGTTGCTAATTTGAAATGTGTTATTTAAAAGTGAGTTCGGTAAGCAGTTTTTGAGATTTCAGGACTTGGTCTTGGATGCCAGAAAGAGCAGCCCAGAGGCTTTGCCGCCGAGTGAACAGATTTTTAACTCATTATCCAGTGTCTTTCACTTCAGACCGTGAAGTCTTCCTGACCATAAGGGGAAACTTGTTCTTACCAATGGCATATAGTTCAATCCCCTGGTCCCGGAGGTTCTGGGAGTTGACCAAGATGTCATCCTGTGACTTGCCATCAGTAACCAGAACACCGATCTTCCGGGAGTTTGGACGCATCCCAACGTTAGGTTTGAAATTGTTCTGAAGGATGTAGTTTAAAGCAAGGCCTGTGGAATAAGGCAATATTGGTAATATTAGTCTAATTAATACACAAAATGGTTCTAAGTCTAGTGAAGACCAATATAAAGCCTACTGTATCATACTTGATACGCACATTTTTAAGGTGATGAATTTAAATGATGAAAAATCACTTTTTCAGCAAATAAAAGGTATTTTAGTATAATTGTACAAATCGCCTCCTTCAGCTCGTGATTCTCGTCTTTCAACTGTGAAATCTGCATTGATTTTTATAAAGTAAACATAAGACTAACTTTTATATTGCTAGTAAAATGTCTACTTACTTAACAATAGCAACTCAAAGTTAAGTTTTAGAAAAAATTTTTTTCAAATGTGAGTATCAAATATGATCATCAGGCTTTTGAGGAAGGGTTATTTGTTCATCTCTCAAGCATAATCCTATCGCACTGCATTGTAACAAAAACGACAGAAATTTGTTCATAAACTAAGCATTTAATGTTCATCTTACTAAGACATTATTGGCAGATATTGAGTGACGACTGATATTTATATGCCTTTTATGTAAGTTTTATGTCTGCTATACTGTTATAAAGATCTCATTGATTTGCACTGCAAGCATCTTAATTTTTGGTCCATATAAATATCATCATCTGCACCAAATTGCATATTTTTGCTCAGTTTGAGCCTCTGAATAAAACTGAGGTGTTTTTTCCTTCTCCATATTCTCACTATATCAGACTATATGAGCCATAAAAGATATATCAAATATGATGATCAACAAAAAACACATGCATTTTTTTTTCTGTCTAAAAGTTCAATAAACTGTTTAAAAAATATATTTGTATGACTATGACTATTATTTATTATGTCAGGCTTTACAGTGTTTACGCTACGCCATTCAAAGACAATCTAGAGAACTGATGACAACATGACAACTTTCCACACACACACCTTTCCAATGAATGATGCTGGGTCTGACGTTTAGATCAGAATACAATATGATTTACCAGTCAGAGTGTTTCCTCCTTTGTAGGGTAGATTGGCCACGGCATCCAGCAGTTCCTGTCTGGTTCCGTGAGCATTTAGATGCCACATTGTCTTCGGGTCTCCACTGTACTGTGCCAGACCTATAAACGGACAACACAGCGTTCATATTTATACACAGATGACGGTAGCATCTTCTTACGTGTTTCTCCAAAAATGTTTAAAGAGTATGCGCTATAAAATGCACGTGCATAGCAGCTCAGGTCTTTTAATCTTGGAAAAATTCATGAGAAATGTTTGAGGTTAGACTGAGATTTGATTTTGATTGCAAAACTTGGTATCAGTTTGAGACATTGTTCTTCTGAAACTCTATAAAGCACAGATGTGAGATTACAAGTGTCATTTTTAGGAGAAACATATGTCTAGAAGACATATTTTCTCATAGATTGCAATACTAAAGAGATCTATTTCATGACTTTTCTTTCCTATGGGTGTCGCTTAGCTGTGGACCTTCTCGCAAATATAGGATTCAGGGTAATTTTCTCTTACCAATCTGGACACGATCCGCTCCGATGTCAAAAACACCCACCATGCGACCAATGAAAGCCCTTATGGTCTTGAAGTTTAGACGACCGATGCTCCAAGATCCATCAACAAGCAGGACGATATCGGCCTGGGCAGTGGTTTTGCACGTTACATCTGTACGACCAGAGAACAATTCAGTCAGTCAGTTAATTATCATAAAATTAATAAAAATAATTCGTTTAAACTAGTTTTAAGCAGTCGCAAAGATAAAAATGGATTGTGATTTGTGATAAAGGACGCAGATCGAAGCTTAGGACACAAAATATTCACACAGTCATGCAAAGCATGACAAAACCGTTTATTTGGCATTTTGAAAAGATGATACATTTTACATATATTGTGTTAAATAACATTTTAAACTATAAACTCTTTGTCCGTAAGAGACGTCTTGGTCTGTGTCCCATCGCGATGTCTCTCCGGATACCTGAATGAAGGGAAAAGAGGGGAAAGCGCCGCCCGTCTGGCCCTGCTCAAAGAGAACATGTTGCATAATTGTCTGATTTATAGATCATTTCCTCAAGCAACAAAAAATATGGATAGATAACACAAAATCGATACAGCCAGCTAATATCTTAAAATGCTGTGGATATTATGAAATGTTTTATCTAGACACTGTGTGGGAATTTCTTAGTAGCAATAAAACGAATTATCTGAGGCTTTAAACGAGATTTATTGCCCAAACAGGTGTTCATTCTCAATTGTAATGTGGAATCCTCACTTTTAAATTACGACTCCTTGCACCCTAAACACTAAGGCCAGGAACATACTTTAAGCAAGTAAAGCAAACACCGATGCAAATGCTTGGTCAATGCATTGCACGCACACAATCCCGTTGTAGCCATCTCTGCATGCTAAGAAAGTATTTTAACTGTGGAAAAATTGAACACTTTACCTTTCACAAGCTTATTTTTACAATCAATAAGACCAATCAAAAACCTTTTCTGCATTAAAGGGAAACTAGTAATTCCACTGGAAAAAGTACTCTCTGTAATGGAAGAAGAAGAAGAAAATGTATGGATATAAGAGTATTAATAGCTAAAAGGATCTAGCGCAGTATAGACAGACAAGCATGGGCTTTATTAAGCATGTCAATAGAGCATACATACAGTATGTTGTGCTTTCATAATCTTGAATGACAGCATAACGTACATGCCGTGTTATATGATGCGATTCAAAGAAAGTGGGGAATATATATATATCTACTAACCCCAACCTCACAGTCTGAGTCTACTAATAATCTAATGAGAATTAGTTTGTAGTCGCAAATTTACTTATAGTTAGTAGCATGTTTAAAGTGGACTATCGAAATAAAGTATAACTAAACTTTTATTGAAAATGGATAAAGCATATTTTAAATAGTTAAATATCAGATCTGCAATTTCCTATTGAAATCATGTGTATTCCGTTCAATGAAACGCTCAATTTTGCTCCTTTACGCACAGTGGCCAAAATGGCACAGACAATAGTGAAAATCTGCCATATAAAATCTAATTTAACACTGGAAATAACCTAAAAGTGTTGGGATTTAAAACAATCTAGAACAGAGAAACATTGTGACATAAAACGAATAAGAAATATTTAAGATTCTCCACTAGTTCACTAATCAAATAAGCAAATTTGTGATGTTGACATGACTTGACCATGGATAACATGAAAATCATGTTTTGACCAAACAAAGGCTTAAGTGCTGCTGTCATTAGCAAAAGCTCAGACTAAATACTAAGAAATTCTAAAATTTATGATATTTTATATGAAGGTCCCATTAGTTAGCGCTAGTTATTGCATTAACTAAAAATGAGCAATACATTTTTTTACAGTATGTATTAATATTTGTTGACGTTAGTTACAGCTGTTCATTGTTAGTTCATTTTAGCTGAGATACAACTTTTGATTTTAATAATGCATTAGTAAATGTTGAAATTGACATTAACTAAGAATAATAATAAATCATTTGCTCGTATTTATTATTGTTAGTTCATAATGTAGCTAACTAATGTTAAAGTCCCCGTGAACCGGAAGTTGCAAACGACTTTTCTCCAGTGTTGTGAAGTATTTCCGAGAGAAACGGAATACTAAATGAGGAAAAATAGTGGGCGTGGCTTTTTTTCCAACTAGCACCTGATTGGATCTAGAAAAGTAGGTGTTTTCATTCAGCCTGTCTACTGTCAGTTGGAGGGGCGTGGTTACGGATGTTAAGCAGACACCCAAACCTACGTCATCAGGGAAGGTCCTCCAATGCAGAGGGGAGGGGAAATTTCAGATTTTGATTAAAGATTACGAAGCCAAAAAATGTTTTTGTGTGGATTGGCTGGCATTGATGAATTGTTCACCACAAAACGATCAATTTAGGCAAACAAAGTAAGTATGGTCAATTTTGAATTCATGGGGACTTTAACAAATGGGACCTTAATGTAAAGTGTTACCAATTCAACTTGTAAAATGCAACTTTTTTTTTTGTTTGTTAGTGTCTGTAGCATGCAAATGACAAGCTGTGCATTACACCTCAGCTCTTGCCTGGGAATATTTCCCTTTCCCTCTCCCGCTGGTGTCGGTCGGCCGACCCTCACCATCGGATCTGTTTCCAATTAGAATGGACATTCCAGGCCAGGGTCAGCAGACCATGTGCAAAGCTTTCATTCTGTAAGTCACTTTTTTCCTAACCAAGTTGTAAAGCATTGGTAATTGTAAGCAGATAGTCTTTCTAGCTCTTGAAATTCAAGAGTCCTTCCATGCAAAGGCAGAGACATGGCTACCATGTGGCGCAGTCACCCTGTCTGCTCTTTCACAACACAATTAGCTGTGCTGAAAGGTATTTGCCATTACTCAAAGCATTAGACTGCAGCCTATTTTTCCGATTTGCGAACTGACAGAGAACTTTAAAATGTTACGCTTTGTTATATATGGAGCCTAAATGCATAGCAGACCAACAGATTTGTTCCATATATCAAAATGAATGGTGTATGCTAATTGTTTTGGAACACAAGTTACTTTGTACGTAAAGACCTCAGTGCTCTGCGGTAACATGAGATCTGATTGGTTAGTTTGAGAGGGTTAAAGAAAGTACCAGGGTTTTTTTCATTAATCTTACCTGGAGTTTGAATGGTTGGAGGTGCAGGGGCGTCAGAGAGGGTGGTCTTCTCCTCTCCAGCCAATGGCATACTCTCTCCTCCATCAAACATACCAAACACACTCACTGTATACTTGGTGCCGGCCCTGAGATGAGAGCGACACAAATCAGTCAACAATCTCTTTTATCAACCTAAAAAAGGCTAATCGATGATCAAGCACAGTTTCACTTGAAGTCACACGCTTATATGAGTGCACAACAAGGCTTTCCTCTGTTGCCAGGCATGTACTAAATACTAATGTACTAAGACATTTATAGGGATTTTAAAAGACCGAATTCAGTATAAACCTAATTGATGATGAATACTTTATACAGGCAAGCAGATGAGCCCAGAATATAAACACAACTAATTAAATTCAGCTGAAAAGCACCTCTACGGAAAAAAATAGTGTCATTTTTCAGCTCAAGTAAGTTCAATGTTGATTCAATTCAGTGATAACAGTACCGGTAACATTTCTACGGTTTACGGTTTATTTCCGGTTCATTTCCAGTTTATTTCTATGGTCCACTTTAGACAGTCTACTAACTATAAGTAACCTTGCAACTACATGTCAACAAACTCTCATCTGAGTATTAGTAGACGGTCTGCTTAATATCAGCCAACTCTTTATGTTGATGCTCCCCAACAGACATTCTACTGACTATAAGAAACTTTGCAACTAATGTTGACTTATTCTACCAACCCTAATCCAACAGTCTACTAATGCTCTAATGAGAGTTAGTTGACATGTAGTTGCAAAGTTACTTATAGTTAGTAGAGTGTCTAAAGTGGACCATTGAAATAAAGTGTTACCACAGTTGCCAGTGGTGCACTATTAGTGTCATAATTAAACTTAATTAGTCTGATCATCTGGCAGTTAGCCAAGGGCTAATCAGTCTTACTTTTCTGACCAATCAAACTTTTTATGTAACCAACTTAAAGTTATGTCCAGTCTCAGAGAAAAAAATATAACTAACTCGTAAGACTAAGCAGGTTATGCAATTGGCCAATTGACAATTCACATGACTGAAAACTATGAATAAGACCATGTAGTGTACATTTGATTTCACGTTGGCTTTAAGGTGTTTGATAGGGCATATCTTCAGATGTCTGTTAAGTGTTTTATGTGTCTTCTCTGGCGTCTCATACCTTAGCTCCTCCAGAACCACTGTGTTGTCATAGGGGCCTACAAGCAACTCTCCCAGGTCCACATCCTCCCCAGTGGGATGGAAGGTGACCTTGTAGCCCTTCACATCCCCAGGAGCATGATCCCAGGTCACCCTGAAACTGGTTTTAGTGGGCTCTGAAGTTTGCAGGTTTCTGGGAGCTTTATATGGAGACACTACAGAGATAATAAACAGTTTCGAATTAGACAACAATGGTCAAATACCTTTGGACCTTTAACCTAAACAAGTTATCAAATATCTTCTGTTAACTTACATGTGGTTCCTTCTCCTTGTCTTTGTCTTCCATCACCAAACTTGTAGACGGGAACCACAGTGATATCGTAAGTGGTCTGGGGTTGCAGGCGCCTCAAGACTAAAGTGTCGGTGCCTCCTGGTGCTTTGGAAGCCAACTGACGTGTATCACCCTGAGGTTTATACGTCACCCTATAATTGACAACATTGCCGGGTGCTGGTTTCCATGACACCCGCAAGGATCTCTCGGTTTCTTCTGACACCGTAAGAACTCTGGCAGCGGCCGACACTGTTAAGGAGATAAATGAAAGAGAATGTTTATTAAATGTTGGCCTGATTCGACTACAATTCCTTGGGGTCCGAAAAACCAAACCATCTGAATAATGAAAGTTTGTCTGCCAAGATAATCCTGATCTAACACAGGCCACGGATCTCCAAACTGTGTGAAACCAGACATGCCGAAATGGTTGTACGTCATGCATAACGCAGACGCTCTAGGACTGTCTGCAATGTTCTCTTTTTATGCCATGACCGGAGTGTTTTTACGCAGGAGGGAAAGGAATGAATTGTCCGCTTTAATCGGCCCATGGAACACTTTCAAATTGGGAGTTTTATGGATGGAAAACAACACTTCCAAGTTTTCAAGGAATCCCTGTTCCAAAAAGACACTGTGTCTTAATGTAGGTCCTAAAGGAGGTAAGGAATAGAGTGATGGCAGAAATGAAATGCAGAAGCCTGAGCCAGAAGACGGCTCAACTGCTGGACTTTTAAGATGACAGACAATAAACAAACAGCAAGATAATCCAATTACAAATGTACAGCATGCTTAACCAGCTCTAAACTATTGCTCCATTGATTGCTAAGTAAGAAGATGCAATAAGTGCTGTAGAGTGTGTTGAAATCCCGCATCTTTTGATAATAGAGAGCATGTGTAAATCATTAAATCAGCCACTACACACACTCCTACACCTCCGTACACTACACCATATGTGCGGAGGTATTTTAGAGGAAACAGTGCCAATGACGCAAACCTATGGCAATGACGCTCTGCCCAGACTTGGTGTTGAGCTTGTGAAAGGGAATAATAGTCACTTTTCCCATATCAGAATGAACACAGAGACATTTCTGTATTAGAGCTTTTGCCTCCAGCATACTTCAGAGACCATGCCATTATGTTGCTGATAAATGAGCAATTAAACTCGCCTAAACATGAACGATGAGAATAAAATAAACTTTCTAGGGTGTTGAGGATGGGTGCCAGGGTGCTGCTAAGGTGCTCAAGTTGTACGTTTCTATATGATTGCTTGGGTGTTCTAATGGCATGGTAACATTTCATGGGCAAAAAAAGGTCTGTTGTGCATTGTCAAAAGTCTAGCAATGCATGAAACACCACTCACACAGAAGTTACTTTCAAAGCAAGCAGCTTTCTGTTTCTCAGCGCAGAGAATTCATGACCATCTTGAACACAAGCAAGAGAAAAAAAAATGTTCACCCTCACGTAAGGATTCCAATTGAAACTGACTGGATTTCACCAGCAGGATTTTGGCGAACAACAGTAAATGTGGCTTCACCTTAAGTGGTTGCTTGGTCATTAATAGGGTCTTCTCAGTGGTTTCCAGATGGTTGCTTATTGGCCCATCCACAAATCTGTATGATATTCTGGTCTCTAGATATGTCTTGGGTGTATGTCTGTGGGTTTCGTTATCCTTCTGGCCAAGTCAAGTCACCTTTATTTATATAGCGCTTTTAACAATGCATTTTGTTTCAAAGCAGCTTTACAGTGATAACAGGAAAATAATGCAGCAAAAAATAGCGTCATAGTCTAGCTTAAGTAAGTTCAGTGATGGTTAATTTTTGTTGTAAAAAAAAAAAAAAAAAATTATTAATTTAGTTCATTTATATATACAGCTGCTCTGGAGAAAACCGCAATGTCATCGTCCAGCTCAGTTCAGTTGGTGTCAATGCAGGCAGATCAATAATATTGTTGAATACTAAATGTCCCAAACTAAGCAAGCCAAAAGACCAAGGAAACAGTGGCAAGGAACCAAAACTCCATCAGGTTACAGAATGGAGAAATAAGCCTTGGGAGAACCCAGGCTTAGTCGGGGGGGCCAGTTCTCCTCTTGCCAACGAAAGAACAGTGTGGGATTATGATTCAGGCAGTATTACAGGTTAGAAGTCAGATTGGATCAGAACATAGAGTATATATATAAGCCTAGTAAGTTTCTGAGGCAAACGACTAAACTCATCTGACTAACGCACATTATCAAGCATCACTCATATATTTTATTTGCTAGTAGCTGAGTTTAATTTTAATCTGTGTGCAGACTGTAGACCCCTTCGTTTACTGCTGGCGTTCCACTTCAAATTGGAAGGGCTGATATACTTCATTGAGGTTTATGTGCATGTCAGTGGAATATTCTGACATTATATACAGTATATCAAGTTTTTTCCCTCTCTGGGGTAGGTTACCTCAGGACGAGAGGCCCACCCCAGACTCACAGAGAGCAGCCGGTCATGTGCTGAAGTCATTATGCAGGCGGGAATGGACTTACCATCTGTGGTCTCCTCTCCATGCAGTGGCTGCCCCTCCTTACGGCTGTAGGCAGCATAGACAGAAACCTTGTAGCGGGTCTCCGGTGTAAGACCATCCAGAACAGTGGTGATCATGTCCCCGGGGACGGTTTTCTCCCCAGCTTCCTCCGAAAACAGGGATTTCCAGGTGACCCGATAAAGACGGACGTTGCCAGGGGCGGCAGTCCAGGATGCTACAAAACTGCTCTCGGTGACATCTGAAGTAACCAGATTTGAAGGTGAACCAAGTTCTGGATGATTGAGAAAAAGACAAAAAATGGATCATATTACACGCAAAATCTCACAAGGTCTGGTTACAGGGAAACAGCAATCACTTTCCTGCTAAAAAGAAACACCTTAAACCAGGCTACATTGGTTAACTGGTCAATCACCTGGGCCAAGCTGGTTAGGCAGTTGTGCTTTGGTGCTTTTAGAGGGGTTTCTGACACCTAGATGGTCTAAGGGTGTACTCACACTAGGCACGGTTGCCATGAACCGATTGAGTACGATTGTCCCCCCTCCCCACTCCCCCTCTGGCCTGCACTCACATAGGGTTTCAGCATTCGTGCCGGAGCACGCTTACGTCATTATGGTGCGTGCGACGGTTTCGGGATAAACAAGAAGAGCGGCGCTCTCTGAACACAATGGAGTCCATCGCTCTGTTTTCTTTGTGGATAATTTTGTGTCGTTTGGTCCACGGTGGTCCACAGCCCTCTCACAGCCTGTTGTTAAACAGATGCGTCGCCTTAGTGGCGCGAAAATTTTCACGTAATCGTGCTGCTCGTATGAGGAGGTTTGCAAGGTACCAGCTGAAGTGCAGCAAGGACTTTGCAGCTTTGATAACGGACTGTGTTGGTTTTGGAGCGTCGCAAAACCATGACGTCACGCGTCCTGTTCCGTGCTCCAGCACGGTTAGCGCTCACACTGCATGCGAACCGCGCCCGAGTCCAACTGAACCGTGCTCTGGCCCACCTCTTCCAAGCAGGCCAGGGCCGGCTAATCGAGCCGCGCCCGGGCACGGTTCGGAGCACTCACACTAGTCAAACGAACCGCGCTTTGGTGGTCAAACGCACTCGGGCACGGTTCAAACTGGCTAGTGTGAGTACACCCTAAGAGACCAACTTGCCAATCACCTAATCCAGTTAACACCAGTTTGGCCAAGTATAGAGACTGAACGGACCAGCAAAGACCAGCAAAATACTGTTGGCGGGTTTAACCAGGCTACTTTGGTTAACTGGTCGCCCAGCCTGGCCAAGCTGTTTAGGCATGTGTGTTTTAATGGTTTTGAAGAGGTTTCTGATACCTAGTCATGATGGCAAACCTAACATGAATCAGTAAACACCAGCCTTAGAGAGTGATTAGACCAAGTCACAAAACAAGCTAAATTCTGTAGGTGTGTTTAAGCTGGGTTTTTTATTCTATAAAGCTTGTCATAATATTAATATCAATCATTTTGGATTACATTTTTTTTGTGTGTGGAGGTTGACAGCCCTGATCACTCTCTACTTTCGCTGAGGGAAAACACCAGCTTGGACATTCTGCTAAACTTCTCCTTCAGTAATTTGACTCCAGAAAGTCATACATTTGAAAAAATAACAGAATTTTAATTATTGAGTGCACTATTCCTTTAAATAAGCATTTATCTAATTCTCCAATAGTCTGTCTAAGATGCCGGTAGCTCACAATTGCTTTGATTTGCTCTGTCAGAAATGCATACCATGGAAAACAACTCTGCAAAAATAATATCTTCCCTGCTGCCACACATCTGTCACCACATCTACTTTCCATTGAACACGAAACCCGATCCATTAAACACAGACTGCTAAAACTGCAGATGTAGCTCTCTTTTTGATCTGCGCCATACCACCTACCTATCTTCTCACTCTCTCTCCTTCTCTCAGTTGTTTGTTGAGTGGGCCGAAGCAGAAGAGAGGAGAGGGACCAGAAATTATATGAAAATGTGGGAGTTTCACAGGATAGATAATTAGAATAAACCGCAGTGTGAAACTTCCCCAGTAACGCCTCATCCTCATGTTCTCCAGACCTCATAGTCACCCGTTGAGCTCTGCTGGTCTAAAACACGCCAAACGGACCATTTGTCAGTCTAAACCAACAGCCCAAGTTAAAGTGCAATTAAGCGAGAGATCTGCGTCATAGCTCAAACATGGACTAGATATCACATAGACCTGGGAGGATAGGGATTGCAAATGACAGGATAAGTGCTTAGGAAAATAATTGTCCCAATGTCTTTCCGGAGAGTGCTCCAATGTCTAATTCCTCAAAAACATCTGTACAGGTTTTTTTGTCTTTTTTTTTTTACTTTGGAATGTTTTAGACAGTTGGCGTTTCAAAAAAGGGTAAACATTTTGTTGGGAGGGACAATAAGAAAATAAGCTACATTTTACATGACATTTTCCAATTAAAGGTGGGGTATGTGATTCTCTTTTTTGTACATTTTTTCAAAATAACTTGAAATCCTATTCCTAACCCACTTACAGCCACTGAGTTAGAAGCACTGAAATGAAAATTAAGCAATTTAATCATCTGTGGAACGGGCAGGACTCGAAAAACTCCAGCCAATCATTTCCAAGACCACCAGAATCATAGGACAGTAAGTGCCTCAATCAAACGGTTGTACCACACCCCCCTCCCCCCAGCGCGCGTGACCCCCGTCGTGCGCATACTCAAAGTTTGTGAGGCATGCGCATCTCGTCAGGAAAGCCGGTTCCATGATTAGTAGTAAATCGTCATTACAATCTCTCGCGCATCTGAGTTTTCGCTCGTGCATGATTACACGTCCATGTTCTTCGAATGGGTGGAGTCAGAGCCGGCTTTGGAGGATTTTCCAACTGCCGGTCGTTTTCCAAATCACATACCCCACCTTTAATAAGTGAGTGGTGGGTTGGAGTGCTACTTGTTTGTGCAAGAGTTGACAAGAGACACATTGCTAAGGTGTTGAGTGGCTCAGTTCTTACCCACCAGGTGAAAAAGTCCAATATTTTCGTAAAGTAGCAGCACACCTCTCCCCAAACAAGCCTCACATTATGAGCTACCATTCATGTTCGTAGCACAAACTCTAAAGTTAAAGACTAAAGTTTAATAGTCAGGGTTAAGGGTTTGTTCAAATCACTAAGCCAACAGTGATGCGTGCCCCAATAACTAATTCAAGCTGAACCAGACAGAGAAGTCCGGACTCCATGCCAGGTTGCCTGGATCTAACGTTGTTCTACGGCCAGCATAGAGGTCTGATTTTACTGACAGAGCGCAGAGGAGAGCAGATCATATGTTAATGTTTTCTGCAGGCTGCTTTTGATAATTAAAATGCAGACGAACTGCCGATTCCAGGCACGGCAGTGCATGTCTACTCTGAAAACTCATGAATATTCATTTGTTTTTGCATCGAGTGAAAATGCAGCCACTTAACAGAGACGCAACAACGAAATACTGTGCATGAGTTCATTAATGAAGTCCTGAAATTGTTATGTGTTGAGGCCAGATTAAAACCAGACTACTTTTGGACCTCCTCATATGCTATTTTTCCGTCTTTGATCCTTGTTTTAGTGCTCCATCCAAGCAAAATGTTGATGTTAACTGGGAACAGGAGTTCTAGCACTAATGTGGCTGTCATCCTAAATTATTTCCCTTTGGAAAAGTTTGGAGTCTCTGGAAGCAAGACAAATTCTCTACTGCTATGTCCTTCAGCCCAACACATTCTCTTGACAATAGGTCTGACCGCCTTATGCATATTAAGTCATTTTTTGGCCTTTTGCCTTCATTTCGATTGGAAAGTGCAAGGGTAGACAGGCATTGGGAAACAAGGTCAGGAAAGGACCTCAAGCCGTGACTAGAACGTTCCCACTTGCCTACAAGGCTATGACTTTGACTGACCACCTTATGCATATTAAAGACATGTTCATTCAAAATCTTCATTCAAACCATATAGACAGTCATTTACATGCATTCTGCCAGCAACCACATCATTTACTACACGGCACAAGCTCTCTCAATTGGCCTCTGATGATTCATCAGCCAATGAGATTGCTTGCTCAACATTTAAATAGTCTGGTTCAGAGTTCGCTGTAAGTTGGTTCTTCTAAAAGTCTCCACCTCACCTGTCTAGATCTGCCCCAGCATCATATCTTACAAGCTCACACCAGTGTCTTTGTCTTTATTGGGAGTATCAAGTAGGGTTGGGAATTCTGGAATCGGATACTTAAGGTCAGGAATTAGATGCAGATACAGTGAATTTCTTTGTGTCCAATTAATATGCCTTCAAACCATTTAAGTGCAAGAAAAGTGTGCTGCACACACATCCAAAACACGCACACACGAAAAGTGATTTCAATGTGATTTTAAACCATTCCTGAGCAAGAAGACACAAGTGTTGTTTTCTGTGCTACATTCAAAGCGCGCGCACAGAAAGCCGCCTCTCATGCTGTATAGTGAATGATACTGAACTGAGTTTTCTTCCGCATCTTTTTGCACTTGAACGGACAAATACACACAAAAATGTCAAAATATCCTCGTAAACACAGTAGGTCATGTTTTAAGTGAACGTAAAGAGTTGACAAAGAAAACACACATGTAAGTAAAGCTCTTAAAGTGACAGCAGTCTAATATCCCTGCTACCTTTTCTATAGTAATGTTAATCAAACAACAAAAGATGCAGAGAAAATTCACTCGCTGTTCTTGACTGAATAACTTTTCTAACTATATTTGTAATGTATCTTTTATTTAAGTATATTTCAAGTACAAAAACGTTCCTTGTGTAAGAGTTTAGCCTGTTGATTTTTGTTCATGGTATTCAGCTACAATGAAATGTTTTGCAATTAGACTTAAGGGCCATTCACGCGATTGAAATGAAGAACGATAACTGTAAAAATAACTATAACGATAAATATATTTGCGTCCACACCAACGAATAATAACGGTCTGTTTAATCTAAGCTCGCGCGCTGCGGTTTCGAAGTTTGTACAACGTCATTGAACATGTTTTTGCTGTTCTTGTTGGATTTACACAGCTTTAACCAGCAGGTGTCCTCACTCCTCAGCATGCAATGTTTTCAGTGAAGCCAGTGTAATTGATCTAATAATCTAACAGTGAATTTAGCTGACAGAGTCAATAAAGTGGAATAAAAACAACAACTAGTCTTTTTCACCGTAACTTCAAAGGAAGCAAGACAATGTTGTTGAAACGAGGTAATACTTCTCAACGTTTATTCAGAGGGTATGAACGATTGTTTTCCATATCCATTTTCTTGAAAAGGGGCTTGACTTGTCAAACAGTGGCGATTAACTTCTCTGCAATGTTGTCCGCCATTTTAAATGTGTGAGCCCTTTAATTAGAATGGATTCTGATTGGCCGTCAGTGTTTTATTGTTTAACAGCTGAAAAAAAACGTTCCGAAAGTGATACCAACGATATAATTTCTCGATATTGATGTTAACTCTGCTATTCTTTAATATTTTAATATTTAATTATTCATTTTTTATTTTTTTTACCTTATTGGAATCAAAATTAGGAATCGATAAGAACCGGAATCGATAAGCAGAATCGGAATCATTAAAATTCAAAAGATACCCAACCGTAGTATCAAGTCCATTATATCTAGTCCGCCAAGACCAAGTACATTGTCAAAACCGTTAACATGCTACAACCAGGGCCGCATTAAGAGCTCACTGGGCCCCGGGGCTATGAGTTACTGCAGGGCCCCCCCACCACCACTTTAGGTCACCAACTACATGAGCTCATTATACGAGTCATTTTATTCATCTATGATATACTTCACAGTTAAGTTATATTACTTTTAATACGATTTTTTATCATATCAAAATTTTATGCCACTAAAATTTCAGAATTCTTGTGACCAATTTCAATATCACAAAAAATAATAGTAGCTTAAGAAAAGAATCTCAAGCTTACTGATGACAAGAGTCACAAATAACAATAGAACAAAGGCACAAAAGAAATCGACCTACTTGAAAAACTTAAAGCACTGAATAATATTATATTGTATAAAGTAATCAAATAAACAATACATAGTTTTCACTATAAATTCAACATTCATTCTTATTAATTTTACAAAAGTGATTCAGTCAAGGGCAGTACATTACTTATTTCTGATGTTTGATTAACATTATTGACACAAATGGCGACAGCAGCTTTATTAGCAGCTTCTGTCACTTTAAGACCTCAGGGTCGGAACTCAAGTGCGCTGTGCAAAACCGTCTCAAGTTCACCATGGTCTCAAAACCAAAATTAATTCTCTCCCGCTGCTTACTGTGCCTGGGCAGTTTAAAATAATTTGTATCCAAACCACAATGCTTAAAAACGCGTATAAATTATAAACTTGTCTCATGATGGCGCAGGAAAATGTAGGCTACATATTTCTACCGGATATATTATCGCCAGCCCTTTAGGCGAAAATATAGTTTGATCAAACACAAAAAGCATCATACATCCATCAAGTTAATAATCAAACTTACCGAAAATTTGTGGGGTCGATGATGACGCATGTGTTTTAAGAATAGTCTAATGAAGTGAAGAGTGGAGGCGATTGATTGGTTGATGCGTATATTCTAATAAGGCGCAGGCAGCCATCTATAGGCCTACGTGCAGCAGCAGGTAGATCGTTCACAAGTTAAATATTAAATAAATGTATTTGTTATATCAAATTAAAACGTGACGTTTCAATTCACCATGCCCTGCTGGGGGTTTGATTGACAGGCGAACTGGCCAATCATAACGCCGAATATGCAATTTTGTCCGACAACAATGCTGTCAGTAGATCAACATCGGTGGACTTGAACTTGAAAACGGTATTGTTTAAATTACTTAAATGAAAATATTTGAAAGTTGAGACTTTGTTTCATATCAACAGTAAGCTGCTCTGAACTCTCTCTCGTAGTCACTCGGTGTAACGTTAGTCTTTGCCCCGCGATGTATTTTTCACTGCGTGAGCTATGGTGAGAACATGATGTGCGTGACTCGTGAGAGACGCCTGGCTTGTCACACAGTAACTAAAAAAGGCGGGTCTTTGCGAACGGTCACTATTTAATGATAATGATTCCATGACAATGCATGGAATATACGGCCAAGCGCCACTAAACAACAGGGCGAATTTGTGGGGGGCGTTGCGTGGTAAGGCTTTGGCAATCAGATGGCTAGTATCTACTCCACAGCAAATCACGGGCCCCCTCCTTGCTCGGGCCCCGGGGCTTTAGCCCCGCCTAGCCCTATTGTTAATGCGGCCGTGGCTACAACTATTCCGAGAGTATTTATCATTCATCATGATTGAAATGTTGCTTACATGGCTACTTCAGAAACATGCTTTTTGCCCACAGAATGTAGTAGCAGTATCAACCAGTCAAAATCTAACCAGTCAAACCTTGAGCCCCTGGTCATGGTTGCCAACTTTAACTAAACAGACTAATAACTACATCATGAACAATTTAGGCCCTGGATCTAATTTCTGGATCTTCTCACCCGTGTCAACATTCAGAAAAAGCTTACTCTGCCATTGACTGAGTGGAATAAAGTCTGACACATCTGAGAAATCAATCTTTAAAAGGTAATGAAAAGATGGGGTGGTCCCAAGCTGAGAACACATTGGTATTGAACATCTTGAACGTGCTTTTGAACAACTGCCATACAAAGCTGACGAAAACAATCTAGCATTACTTAGACTTGGACATTACAGAAGTTAATTTCCAATAGCATACTGATTAAGCTTTGCAAAATCTCCTTGGGATCCATATAGACACAGTGCTTGATGAGTAAATGAGGTCTGTCCTCTCTATTCTCGCAGAATTCATCTCATTTTCAGTAAAACAGGGCAAGCGCTCTTGGCTCAGAGACATAATCTGGCGCTGGCAAAGATCTCACAGCCCAAGCCCAGTTTCCACAAAAACTATCATGAGACAAAACTCATGCTGACTGCAACCACATTCACCAGATGTTAAAACACATAGACGCTCTAAGACCCCTGAAGCAAACTGGCTGATTTAGAAAAACAAGTTTACATTTTTTTTGCATTCAGAATATATGCAATTCAGCAATTATAATGACATTTTTAACAGTTCAGTTCAGTAGGCTGAATATGAGATGCAATGTGTTTCTCACACCCTCAGAATGAACTGATCGGTCACTAAAGCCCTTATTTAAGGTCACTTCCTAATTGCCCTGACTGGGCTAGGCCATTTTCTGGAGGCTGAGGGCAACTAAAACAAAGAACACTGTGTTATCCTCCAGGATATGGAGTATAACGAAGCTCAGTTTGGAAACGCCTTGTCATCGGCCAGAAATTAGTCACATGTTTCCTTCGCCTCTGTGTTGAAAGGCAGCTTGAGTCAGCATACATAATGACAAGCCTCTGAAGTTTGTGATTTTGAATAATGTTCAATGGACAGTCATTAGCCGTTCCAGTTAGATATTTATAATCAGCATTTTTTAACATAACACTGCTTGTAATCCATCCGAAAAATGACATGCAGCAAGTACTGGGCATTTATGACAGATACGTTTAGGTTACAAACTTTGGATGAAATAGTTTGACTCGGTGACTCAAATCAAACAAGCCCACAAGTTAATAGTCCTGTAACTCTGACATGCTTTTTATCAAGAGAATATTGAGAGAGACATGGACTTTACTTTTTGCGAAGACAAAAAACACAAACATGTGCTTTTATGTGGAAGCAATTGGGTCTTAGTGGTTTAAGACCACTAATGTAAGCCGGACTGTAACAGAACACCGTCGTTCGTTAAAAAATAACTAGCAATCACTAAAAATCCTTCTGGCTGCACAACATCAAAATAGTATGGTAACTTTGGAAAAGTGGGATGCAACAATACACTGTATGATTTAAGTTTAAAACCCCAAATTCTGATTGCTAGACCAGGGTTAGACACTAGAAAAGATTTCTCCAAACTAATATCTCTTGAGGTTTTCTTTCCATTCACTATTCATGCAATGCCAAGCATGAGTGAGGACATTTTTACAAGCTCAGCTAATTCATCTGCTGCCCACACACCAAATGTATAAAGCCACAGCGTGGGGGAATCCACACAGTGAGATCTGTCATTAGATGACACAATCTAAAAGGTCACCCAGTTGGTTCCCAAAATTATGAATTGCACTTCAAACTGACAGACAACACTTGAATGTCTTTTAAGTACATCTGGCCTCTGTTAAGAGTGTGATATAGAAACGATTAGGTAGCAGAAAGCAGTGTCTAAAATAAACCATCAAAATGTATAGCTTTAACAGCTTTGCTATAAAGTTCTATATCTGCCGATATTTGGGAACTATCATATCTTGAGATTGTCAGCATTTGACAAAATCTTCTAAAAGTGCCGCTGAGTCCGTGGCCATTTTCAAGAAATGGCTGAAGACGCATTTTTTCGGCAACACTTGATCCATTAATACTAACACTTTATCGTCTATTCTATATCTATTATCTTTAAAATAAAATAAAAATAAAAACTGGGAAGGGTCATAGCACTTGCATATTGTTGTCCTATTGTTAGTTTAACTGCTTCTATTGTTCTCATTTGTATGTCGCTTTGGATAAAAGCGTCTGCTAAATGAATAAATGTAAATGTAAATATAGTAGATTGGCATTCTCATAGTAGCCAAAGCCAACCTGCCTTCAAGGAGTCTGCATGTGTTATTGAAAAAGCAATGTTGGTCAACCATTGGTGCAGACCGCCATCAGGGTCTTCAACCACCCATAACCCATTGGTTTTTAGTTTTGTATCATAGAGTGTACAGCAGACAAATTAATTGCAATGTAGAAAGCACAAGCTTCATTTGTAATACTGAGGTCTCTTACCTTCAAGGGTGGTGCCAGTTCCCATTAGTGGAGCTCCGAGGCCAGAGGTATAGCGGGCACTAACAAACAGCTCATACTCTGTGTCTGGGAGAAGATTCTTCAGCAAAGCAGTTGTTGTGTCTCCTTTAACAAATATTTCTTTCCTTTCCCCACCATCAGGTTTGTAGGCCACATTATATTGAAGCACATTGCCTGGAGCAGCCCGCCATGAAACCTTCATGCTGGACACAGTCTCGTTGAAGACCCTCAAGTCACGCGGAGAGCCCCGAACTGAGAAAGAATAATAATTAATAGATTAAATGTTTGAAATTTCAAGAGAAAAGAATCAGGAGTGAAAGCAACAAATCCTCCAACAGTGCTGACCTTCTTTGGTGGTGCCCTCAGTGTCCAGTGAGGGACCCATTCCACTTGCATACTCAGGATACACTGTTACACGGTAGGTGGTGACGGGGAGCAGTTTTTGAAGCACAGTGGTGACCTGACTCCCATCGGTTTCTGCTTCCAGTTTATCTCCTCCACTCACAGGCTCATAGGACAGTCTGTACCTCAGCACTGATCCTGGAGCAGCTTTCCACGACACTCGGAAGCTTTCCACAGCCTCCTCGCTCACCATGAGGTTACGGACAGGGCCAATCTCTGAATTACGAGAGTAGTGAGTGTTATCAGTCAAATGCAAATGCAATGTCAGAGATAAACAACTTTGACTATGAGCAAATACCTTCTAAAGTCGTCTCCTCGCCTGTCAAAGGAAAGCTGTCTCCTTTATCATACTGGGCAATGACATTAACTTCATAGGTGGTCAAGGGCGTGAGATTGGGCAAAACTGTACTGGCGGTATCATGAGAAACCACCAAAGAGATGTAGTCTCCAGTTATGTCAGCCGCTGGCCTGAATCGCACCATAAAAGACAGGACATCCTCTCCCTCTGAAATCCATGAGGTCCTGAAGCTCCTTGAGGTCACCTCAGAAAAGCTTAGCGACTTTGGTGGAAGCAAACCTGTGTGGTGAAACACATCACTATATGTTAAATGCAACGTTTTTTACAGGGTATATTATCTTGAAAGATTATCCTCTCACTTTCAATGCTTTGAGTTTGGTCTTGCTTGCTGTTTTTCTCTGGGAGGACTTTTAAATGCATTGCAGTTATAAATTCTAAATATACATGAAATAACAAATAATAAAACTAAAAAAAAAAAGTGTGGTGTATGACAACATTAATGATGATGTTGATTATTTATTGTTCATGATGTTTATTATGTCTAAGCAGCCCTGAACAGATGTTTCCAGAGTTTAGTATTTCCATAACTATTTGTGTTATGAAATAATATTGATAACTGTGATTTTGCCAAGTAGGGTGTGTTCCTAGATCCCCATCTTTTGTTGGTCCTGGAACAACATTCCCATCAAACAAACACAGTCTGAACCCTATTCTAAACTAACCATAAAACTACTTAGAGTAAACTGCCTATCGGAGAGAAAAGATTAGGTTGACAAGAATGTTGTTCAAGCCCCTAACCCTAGCCCTAACCTTAACACTTTCCTCATTCCTAAAATGTTATTGGATGATAAGAATGTTATTCCAGGACCATCAAGACAAGTCTTACTTGGGGAAATCATGGTAAGCCACCCATCTGGCTCACACAGATAAGTATGAACATAAATTTCAGAATGAAAACAATAAATAGCTTAACCGAAGGTTGTCACATACTTCTTTTCTTGATGTTATGGAGCTCCTGCTCAATTCTTAGGCAGATGGATGTGGTCAGTTCCTTGGAGATTCGCTCAAAAGCATCAAAGTCTTCTACCTCAAACACATGGTTATCAGCAGGAGCATTGGCAATAGCCTCCAGCTCGGAGCGCACGGCGTCCTTGACTCCCACAGCAAAAATCTCAACGTCTGTATCCTTTAGTTTGTTGGCAGGGTCTTTGAAAGAATCCGAGGACTTGCCGTCCGTGATGAGCACCATGACTCGCGGCACGTTATCACGAGCACCACGGCCTGAAATGAAGATCTTTTCCCTCACGTAGGTCATGGCCTTGCCAGTGTTGGTGGAGCCTCCACGGTAGGGGAAGGTGCGGACCGCCTTGACCACAGCTGCAATGTCATGGTGCTTGTTCAAGGCAAACTCAGTCTGAGGATCCCTACTGTACTGAACCAAGCTGATTTGCACTTTGTTGGGTCCGATGTCAAAAGAATTGACGAGCACTTCGAGGAAGGCTCTGACTTTAGCAAAGTTAGCCAGTCCTATACTGTACGAGCCATCCACCAGGAGGACAATGTCAGCTTGGACATCAACCTCTAGGGAACACTCTGTAGGGCACAAAACACAAAATATTACAAATTTTGGAACGAGCATTTGGAAGGTAAACAGATATCAGCAAGGACCAGTATACAGATAAGGGTGGATCCGTGAGACTATACAACTTTTGCCCAGATTTTTGCCCCAATCTAGCCCCCGTCTAGAGGAGTCAAATTAACTACTTGTTTATGGTGCTTCTTTGTCATTTTTAGAGCTTGACAGCCCTTCATAACTTTGAGACTAAATAAATGGTAAATGATAACAACATTTTCAAATTTTCAATCTGGCAGGAATTATTCTTTTAAACTCAGAATGGATACCCGGGGGGGGGGGACTGTTTGATAAAAGCATCTACTAAATGACAAATTAGGAGTTAGCATCTTACCTGTAGACACTTTCACAGGCTGAGTTTTCTCTGTGACAACTTGTGGCTTACTAGGGGTCAGACCTTTGAGGGCAAACAGACTAATATCATACTCTGTCTCAGGGGACAGGTCTCTGACATTGGCCAAGGTGAATGTGGGCCCTGTATAGATCTCCTGCTTCTTGGCACCAACAATTACAGGGAAGACCTGCAGCTTATAGCCTGTGATGACACCAGGAGATAAATCCCACGTAATTCTCATGGATTTAGAGGAGACATCAGTTACTCTGAGGTTCGAAGCTGGTTCAACAACTGCAAAAACATGGGGAGATGATTTATAGATCTTCCATTAACTGGTCAATTCTCGACGAGTTTATAGCTTGAGCATGAATGCATGTGTTGGGTTGTACCTTCCTCTCCGCTTACAAGGGAATTTAGCTGCTCCTCCACACCAGAACAGACCTCAGTGATGAGCTCCTTCTGCACTTGATTGATCATGTCGAAGTTTGGAACATTGTAGACATGCTTGCTGTGGGGAGTGGAAGCCATCTCCTTCAACTCATCCTCATCTGCCCCTTTGATACCTAAAGACATGAATTGTGGCTTGAAAGAGTGTTCCATATGACAGATGCATATTCAACAGATGTATAGACACATACCCAGGACAAAGATCTCTACTCCAATGTTCCTCAGCCGTTCGGCATACTCCCCAACTGGGTCTTGCGACTTTCCATCCGTGATGATCATGGCCACTTTTGGGAAGCCTTTCCTGGCTCCAGCCGCCTCAATAAAAGTGTTTTTCTCCAGATAGTCCATAGCATCACCTGGTTGAGCGTGTAAGACATCAAGATACAAATTTATACATGTTGGATAATGACTACAAACAGCTAGTGCTACAATACTTCTAATCGGGTTGGTAAAAAAAAGTCTTTATGTTTGAAATTCAGACCATAAATGACATTGTGAGCATAATTTTGCCAAATAGGACCTAGGACGTGTACCTACATTACCTACATGTGTTATCACAATTACTGTATATAGACCTAAATTGTTTGTTTCATGATGTTGGTAATCAGGGCTTGGCATTAACTTTTTTGCTCATTAGCCACTGTAGCTAGTGGTTTAAAGTGCGATGTAGATATTTTTAATATTGTCTCATAATTTGGCAGCAGGTATATTAGGCTGCTGTCACTTTAAGACCTGATCCATCATACTGTTACACGTGTTTTCTTTCTCAACTGTTTACATTTACTTAAAACATAACTGACTGTGACATTAATTGACATTATTTTGTGTGTATTTGACTGTTTAAGCGCAATACGACCTCAATTTAGTACCGAAAGGCGGCTTTATGTGCTTGTACTTTGGATGTGAGCACAAAATCTGCAGAAATTTGTCAAATTATGCACAATAACCGCAATCCCACGCCGAAATCCAAGTTACATGCCACTGCTGAAATCCACCCGCATTTGGCGGGTTGGCGGGTGTAAATGTCAAGCCCTGTTGGTAATATATACTGTGAGCACTTTGGTCAACTTTCATTTTAAATATGCTATAAAATTAAAGTTAAAGTTGATGAGAATGTTATTCACACTCTAAACATACCCCAAATCTGATTAGTTGAATAACGTTGACTATGTTTGTTCCAGGACCAACAAGGATGTTCATCCAGAAACAAGTCCTAATCGGCAAAATCATGGTATGGTAAATCTTTTACACACCTGTCATGGTATTACCACCCTTGTAGGGCAGATTTTTAATGGCTCGTAGGACATCAGGCCGTCTGTAATGCGTGTTCATGTTGAACTCTGTCCTGGTATCTGAGCTGTACTGTACCACAGCCACTCGGGTCTTATCCTCTCCAATGTCGAAGGCTCCCGCCATGGCCCCAATGAAACTCCGGATAAATTTAAAGTTTTCTCTTCCCACACTCCAAGAGCCATCCACCAGGAAAACCAGATCTGTGATAGCACTTACTGAACACTCTGCATGACGAGGGAACGAAGGGAAAGCCATGAGAGAAAGCCAAATAATAATATGAGAACAAACTATCAGCTACAATCTTCATCATTTCGCTTATTAGTTTTGACACATTAATGAGCAATAAATGTTGTTGTTGTTTAAAAAAGCTGTCTGTTTTACGCATGTTTATTTTGCAGCTACACTTACACTTATTAATGACTCTGGGAGTGACCTCCAGCATTTCCACAGTAAAAAAAAATTGCTTTTGCAATGCAATGAATACTTTCAATAAAATTATTTCTGTTTATTTAGACATTTCTAACTTTAATGTGAAATGTACATCTTGAGAACTGGTTCTCTGGCATTTCAGTGGGATTTTTTTGGCTCCTGTACTCATGATTTGGCCTCACAAGAAAAGGAGTGGAATTGGGTCAGGACCGTAATCCTTTCCCCTAGTTTAAAACATGATGTCTGAGTGTGTGAGAGTAAATGAATGAGGCTAGAAGGAACCTCAACCCTCCTCTGTGTTATAACAGCCACTTCTAACAGCACAAAGCAAAACGTTTCATAAGCTCTGATTCTATTTAAATGCTTTTAATTAAAGGCAATTTTTACATTGCCAACCACAGCCTTGAGCAATCTTTCTTTGCGAGCTGTAACAAGTTCACAAAGGGTCAGAAGAAAAAAAGTCTAAAGGAAAAATGTGATCTAATACATTGCATATGGAGTTCCATTTCATAGGTGACAAGGAGTGATGAAGAAATGGTTTGATTGAATATACTCACTGACAGCCTCTGACTGTGGCTTCCTTGTTCCACTTGTGTTGCTGGATTGAACTGTAATAGGAGAAGAAGTTAGGTCTGTGTCTTGAAAGCTTGTGATTCATTTTGGCAAATGGATTTATCACAACTAATTATCAACAATACTTTGTTCTGTAATTTAGCTCAGTAGATCTCTTTCTTCCTGAAGAAAATGATTTGCCCATGCAAAACCTCCAAACCATCACAATGCTAGTGTTTTGTGGGTGGTTGAATGGGTATTGCTATACATTTACTACAGTATTCTGAATGTTTTAAGTGTATTGCTATGCGATTCCTAGAGTATTGTGGGTAGTTGCATTATGGCTCCACTCCTAAATCTCAAAATTATATTTTGGTCTCTAAATGATTCAGGTATCTCCTTCAATGACAGTTTATGAGATATTCTTCGCTTGTAGCAATATCAAAACTGTCCTCAACAAAGGTCAATGACTTGATGCTCATTTGTTGTCTGGGTCTTCAGTAATAATTAATTCAAAATACATTTTGTGGCCATGATAGGTATATATATGATACATATGTGATATGATATATAATTATGTCACGTGAAGGGCTCTATGGAACATTGTTTCCACCACTGGATAAAAAATAGAAAAGGTAATTGCGACATTTTATCTCACAATTCTGAATTTTTTTCTTAGAATTGTACGATATAAGTCAAATTTCAAGTTATAAATTCAGAATTGTGAGAATTAAACTCACAATTCTGGAGAAAAAAATAATAATATTTTTTTCCTCAGAATTGGACTTTTTAACTCGCAAGTTTACTGCATCTCACAATGCTGAAAAAATAAGTTAGAATTGCAAGATATAAACTCACAATTGTGATAAAAAAAGTCAAATTACGAGAAAAAAGTCAGAATTAAAAAAGTCAGAATTGTGAGATAAAAAGTCGAAATTATCTTTTAAATTGCTTTATTCTGTGGCAGAAACAAACTTCCATATGACTCCATACTTAATTGATTACACTTGAAAAAAAAATTTACTTTGAAAAATACATTTCTCTCGTGACAATACTCTCACGTGTATTCAAGATGTAAGGAAAACATGTTATTAATTTTTACTTGATGGAAACACGTCACATGGCCTTTCTTAAGTAAATAAATTGAAACTTTTCTTGAAAATGATTAAAACCATTTCAAATATACCCTAAGCTACATCTTTAAAAGTTCTTTATCATAGACACTATGTTATTAACCTACAATGTCCGTAAAGGTGAGGGTTACGAGTTTCATGCCAAAGTTCAATACATGAACGAATCTCTTACCATGAATATGTGAAATATTAATAGTTGCTTACCTTAACAAACACAACTAATAAGAGAAAGGGTGTTGGGTGTGCACTTACTTGTTAACTGTCCAAGAATAGGGATGCTTTCTTCCGCACCATCAAATGAATTGATTGACACCGAATAGTCTACATCTGGAGTTAGATCCGTGATTGATGTGTTTGTGGCCGAGGCAGGAAGAGTCAAATCTTTAGAATCATCTGGAACAGGTAATGAGATATCAAGTCAGAAGATAAGTCAGTCAAAGCTGGTCAAAAGACTGTAACATGTGACGCTGCTGACATCACGCACCTGTATCTGATATGACTTGTATTCTGTAGCCCTGTATCTGAGACGCAGGCCTCCTCCATGACATTTGCACTGTGTTTTCATTTAGGATTTTAAATTTCAAGTCGGAAGGAGGCTCCACTGCAAACAAGAGGATAAAAGAGTCAAGATCACGAGAAACTGCGATATCTGAATTTTGAAGATGATTTTTTTTAACAACCCCAACGACAAACACTTCAGGACTGAAGTTGACTTGTTTATTGTTGGGCAAGACAAACACAACCAAGAGTAAAGAGATGACAAAACACAACATAAGAGGGTGACGGAAGCCATTTCGGATCAAATGGCCTTTTCTTGAGTTGCATAACCTGGAATCTCACGGTCTGCAGCTCAAGCAGAGAAGAACTAAACACATTTCAAGACCTATTACAAAACAAAACGTCATCCACGCCAATCCATGTGCAGACAACCATCCAATACATGCTGAATGCAGTCAATACAAGGCATGCCCGTTCAACAGAACTCTGGTGACAAAAATAAATCATATCCATTCCCAAGATATTGATTATACAATGGAATCGAGTTTTCGAGATGTCAAAGAAGTCCAGATGGCTCTGTCAAAAGTAAGACACAAAAATATACATATATACGCTTTGTATATATACATATATTCCAACAAGGCTAACGAGTTTTACTAAAGCCACACATCCATTGCAAATCTCATAAAAAGAATACACAACTTGTCGTGACAGACTTGTGTGTAGTTCCTTTTCATACAGAAGGTGTACGTGACAAGACAACACTCCTAATTGAGAGGTTTGAAGGAAAACGTACAATCACGCATATATGAGGAGGAAATATATCCACATTCGTCTGATTGTCGAAGTGTCATGCACATGTACATGAGAAAGTTGCTTATTACACTGTTTCCATGTACACAAAGGACAACACATAGAGAGGCTACAAATGTATTTCAAAATGATATTCTGTCATAGACATTATTGACATGCGATCTACATCAAACCGTGGTGGATCTCATCTCTGCGATGATGAGATGTCCACTTACAGTACGCACTCAACATCCATGTTACAACCGCATGCATGAATGCTGATGTAAATCTCTGCTGTCGGGATAATGCCTTGAATGCAAAGAATGCAGAGGAAAAACAGCGGATCTCATCCAAAATGTAACCAATAGAGGATATTAAACATGCTTCATTTCACGGAAAGGAGTTAGTATATTTTACCGGCAGAGTGCAATATTACAATAGTGTTCAGCACACTTAAAAATAAAGGTTGATTGAAACTTTTTTGGGAGAAAGTTCTTATTGATTAGTTTCTTCGGATCAATGTTTTGTTTTTAGAGCACCAGAACATGCTTTTTAAGACAAATGTGTTTTCTGACTTAGTGTTTTGTCTTGCTTTTCTGTATAAATATCTAAACATTCTTAAATCAACATGAATTTTCTTGAGAAGCAAAATGACAAGATATTATGTCTTGTTTTCTGAAATTTTTTATCAAAGTTAAGTGAGTTTATGCTTAAAACAAGAAAACATTTCCTGAAAAACATGATTATTTTTTTCACACCGTTGGCATTTTTTCTTGTTTTAAGCATAAGTAAGAAATTATTGACAACATGCCATTGAATTATTAGAAAAATAATGCACGACTCGGGTGCCGGGAGTCAATTATTCCACTTGTACTATGGTTCCCAGACCTCAAAACATTGTTCAGATGATGTATTTCAAGACGTTTGTCAGGTTTTTATCCTTAAAACACTCTTGTGTGTAGGACTAATTTCTTACGCGTCTCATCCCACGCCTCCATTGTTACTTCCAAAACTTAATTTTAGAGCTTGTGATGGAGACATCAGCCACTGATAGCAGAATAATGCCGTTATTAATGCAGTTATTGAGTTACAGAGAGTGTGTGTGAATTACCTGAGTCTGTGCATCTCTCAACAGTGTTCGGCAGAAGCGTCTCTACTAATAGCGAAACTGTAAGTTTATCTGCTCCAAGAACAGCGCCGTTATTACCTCGCTAATGAGAAATTCATGTAGCTTTTGAGTTGTTAAACTATTTTACTTACAAATTTGTCAGAGCAGCACTGACAACACTTTTCTGTGCGAGTGTGTGTCCGTACCCTATGTGTGTGTGTGTGTGTTTGAGTGGGGGAGAGAGCTGGAGAAAAAGAGAGTATGAGCTTTCTGTACATAATAAAATGTAATTTTGTGGCAAAAAACATGGAAATGATTTGTCGTTTTTATTCTATTGTTTACTATATTTATTTTCTTGATCAGCGTCGTTGTGGGTTTTGGTTCCTTTGCTGCTGTACTCTGAAATTTCTGAAATCATTTGGCAAAGTGATGTGGAACTGTAGTGCGGTGCGGTCAAGACCTGTGTGCGTTTTCTAAGTACACCTTAGAACGTTCGTAAACCAATCAGATTCAAGCATTCAACAGCCCCGTAGTATAAAAACTCACTTAATTTTAATACATTTTTCAGAAAGCTAGACTTAATATAGCCTATTTAGTCATTTTGCTTCTCAAGTCAATTTTAATCTTGATTTAAGAATGTTTAGATATTTGTAGAGAAAAAAACAAGACAATTTTTTTTTTTCGTGTAGAGAATTACATTTGTTTCTAATTGGAACCTTTATTTTTAAGATTATCAAACTAGTGCATTTATTACCACTCTTCATCAACAAGGTGATGAAGATCCACAGAGTCTGCTATAGATTTATTATCATCTATAAGACCAGATCGTTCCTGTAGAAACCTAGATCATCTTTTTCCCATGCACTTCTGTTCTTAATTCTACCTATCGGCCAGCTGGATAATGATGAGGACGTGGCAAAATGTCACATGCACGAAGAAAAAGAAGGGTGGAAAGACACGTGTGCGTGGATGGAGGCCAGAGCAAGCAGAATATCATTTTAAAATAAACAATGGAGGAAACACACCAGGAAAACGACAAAGAACACGACCTGCTGGAGAAAGAAGGCTCACCAACCTGACGCATCAAACTCAAACGGTCTGTGTCCGAACAGGCCTCTGCCCTTCTCCGAACCCACGAGTCTTCACTGATTGGTCAAGCCGAGGCATCTTACGGGACGTGCCGCGCAAACCGTGCCTCAAACACCACCTACCATGTGCTTCAGACGCCAGCTTAAACACCAGCTCAGTGGACTGGGAAATAATGCAGTCGGACAGCTTTGTTGAGACCGTTGACAGTTTAATAACGAAAGGGACACAAACGTCTGCTCGTGTTGAGTTTCGGGAAACTTCAGGTTGAGGAGGCCCGTCGGGAGAGTGTTTCTCTCATGAGAGAAAGTCTGCCCCGCGTCAGTAACCTCCAGCCAGTCAGGCATTTCTCTCGGGCTTGTGCCGTTGCCAGGTTGGAGTCTCCCGGAGAAGCCGAACAGATGCCAAAGTAATTCCGCAACATGTGCTGACATTAAACATTACTGCGTATTAACTTTCCGTATGGATTGCAACTCAGCGTTTTCGTGAGCGGCTGCAGGAAACCTAAAAAAGGCTCTTTGTCTTTGTGCTGTCTGAGGACTAGTTCAGCCCTCTCATGTTACATCTTTCCATTCTGTTACAGCAACGAAAAAAAAAAGAAGAAGTTTCCATTTGATTTTCCAGCTGAATCAGACTCCATCCTCAGGTTATCCCGAGACAGCCGTCGCTGGGCTGAACTGATGCTGTGTGGTGACTTTAATTACATATCCCACTTAAACTGAAACAACTTCAAATCATGTGGGAGAAAACACATCCATTTTACTACTGTGGCTGATTTAGTAAAGCATAACTAAAGTAATATGTATGTTTATATTTGAAGTACATCGATCGTACATGTATTTCCAGCTCAGTGATGCCAGTCCTGCACAGTTGGGCTGTTTTGAAAATGCCAAAGTCAGAAAATATCAGAGAGGATTTGAATTTAACATTAGAGGAATTGTATAAAGAATTGGGCGAGCGAAAGGACAAAATGAGTTTAGCTTCTAGACAGAAATTGATGGATTGCTATGTCACCGTATCACATGTTGTGACACTGTTATTCAGATTTATGTCTCACATTTGAAATAATCTATCATGCAAAGCGCTTAAAAATGATAAAGTAAAAAATAAAAATGTAATATATATAGGTATAAAATACAGGTTAAATAATTGCCCTGGTACATATAAAGTAGTCTAGCTATACATTTTAAAAGAAAAGAAAGCATAAAATAAATATTATTAAAATGTTTATTTTAAGGCCCTTTATGGGAACCCCGCCGCTGTCAACTGTGATTGGACGCTGGAGGGAAAAAAGGGCTCGTTTTCATTCCTTCCGAGTCGCTTTTCTGGCTGGATTTTCTCTGGATCTGGCAACCCTGATCCTTCTACACAGTGTGCAGTGAAAAAGTTCAAAACCAAGAGATTTTTTGGCATATCTTTTAACTTATGATTACTGCACATTTGAGGTTGACTTAAGATAATTGAGTCCGAGTAAGAAAACAAAACCGGTCTATTAGACTGAATTCTGCCATAAGAAATCTTTTGAGCTTTTAAAAATAGCCTATAGTAGCCTAACTTATACTGCCTAAAAATATAGTAGCCTAAAAATCAATAAAATGTCTGCAGTTTAACCTTTTTCTGCTGTTTAATAATGATGCTTTGGTAGTAATGTTTTCATTGCAGCTCTTCATGTAATTATTGTGATAATTCATTGGACAATAACTGACTCATAGAGGAGGTGAAGACCAGACCGTAGAGGAACGCCTCGCAACAAATGGCAGATTACAGGACTATTTTTCATCCTAAACGTTTTACATATAAATAAAGGTGTGTGTGTGTGTGTGTGTGTGTGTGTGTGTGTGTGTGTGTGTGTGTGTGTGTGTGTGTGTGTGTGTGTGTGTGTGTGTGTGTGTGTGTGTGTGTGTGTGTGTGTGTGTGTGTGTGTGTCTTTAGGAGCACTGAAATCACACTTAACATGAAGAGTAACATTTTAAACAGATTTAGCTTTTAAACTATATCTATCTTTCTATAAATCTATGACTATAGGCTATACTATTGTATTGTACATAACTATGTAGAAGTCAATTCTATAACTTAAGTAGCCTATGGTCTAAGTATTAATACAGCTTAATATAAGATATTCAAAAAGTAAATGGTGTTTATACTTGTGTCCACACACATATTTCACTGTAAAAAGAGAGAGAGAGAGAGAGATAGAGCGCATGGACCATACCTTGAGCCTCTACTGAGTTCAGTAATAGAGTAAAGAGAGCAGCGGCAGCCAGAGACAGCCTGATCTTCATGTTTATACACACACAGTCAGCAGCTCATTCATTAATCTACAAAGAGAAGAAGAAAGAAAAGAAATCAACCTTATTTCTGTATTGCACAGTACATTATTTTAATTCATTCTCAGTGTGCTTAGTATTTTTATTCTGCACTAAACACTCATTTAAACAATGAACATGTAAATGACATTTAGACAGAATTACAGTGCAGAATTACTTCTCAATGATCCTGAGATTTGCATTGCGGATCATGAGCGCCACCACGTGGAGATTTACACAAGTGCATTTACATTAACAGCCTATACATGCCCAACGTAAATTAATAATCTCAGAATGATTTCTGCTAAACAATTATACATAAAAAAAAACAGTTTTCCTTTAGTAGCCTATTTGCTCACATTCCACAAAGAAGACGCAGCAGTGCTAAAGAAACATGCAATACTTTTATGAATTGTGAATAAATCCACTAAACGTGTCACATCCAAAACAAATCACAATTCACTAGGAATTTTCAGACATTAAATATTTGAATATTTACATTAAATACGAGTAATATTTGTTTCACGTTTATTTCATTCACTGAAGACGTAGGCTAAATTACAAATCCCATGCGAATGTAAAGAGATGACTGATTGAAGTAAGGAAATAGACCTGATAAAGACCTGTGAAGTCCGTCAGTGTCAGGGGTAGGAAAGTGAAGTCCAGAATGAGATCCTCTCCTCTCGCTCCTCCAGCTCTGAGGGAAACCTCTGTGAGAATGGGAGGTGTCTCAGCACAACCTGACACTAAATAGGGGGCTGTTCCCAAACTTTACTCCCTGACGAAAGTCCTCAAGAATGGAGCCCCCACTTCTAAATCTGAGATACGGGAACGACGGAAGAATGGGGTGGGATTTCAGTTTTAATAGGCTATTAGCGTAAATGAGTTAAAAATTAGAAGAAAAAAATGTAATTGCGAATTTTTATCAAGCTTCCTTAATAATGTCTCAGATTCTGCTCAGAAAAGTTGGCCACTCGAGGAAAAAAATATCAGAATGAAATAGACTATACTTATTTGTGAAATGAAATCGTCTTATTGACATAAGCCTACCTAATTTAATAATTAAGCACAATCTTTCAGTACCTCAGTAGCCAACTGTTGTCATTTGGTAGTTTTGGCAGTTTTATTGAGTGTCGTCGTCGCACATCTGCACTACAAGCACGCGAACGCTTTGTTAATAACGAAGCTGACTTCAAACGAAGTATGCGAATATATCAGTGAACGTTTTCACGGTGTTCGGGTTAGTTGTCGCGTTGATTGCTGTGCTGAGAGACCCAGTAGTAGATATCTCAGATGAGTCAGATTGACTGTCAGGCTGCTTGATAAATCACATACTACAGCTGTGTACTCAAACACATTCTTCGCTGCGGATGGTAATGCAGTATTTTAAGTGTGACGTAAACTGCCGGTAGAGGGAGATATTATCAAGTCATACAAATTAAAATTGAGTTTGTTTGTTTGTTTGTTTTACCACATATCCATTTTCTCATAAATACTAAGTATAACTACCAACTTGTGAAGTTATTACTTTTATGTTTATGGGTCATTCCTAGTTTGGTGGATTTTATGTCTCCATTAAACTACTTACGTGAAATGTTAATCAAGTTTTATGCCACATGGTTTTTCAACCACATAAACAAATTGACACAAATTCATAATGATTATTTCATAATAATAATAATTATAATAAACTTTTTGAACCACTTGACAGGCAAATTCCCATATGTCCCCAATCAAACTATACACTTTGAAATAAAGGTTACATATATTTCTAAATAAGCCATCTTGAGTATTAGTATTCTCTTTGACATAAGACACAATTTGTTTTAATACCTATTTTTATTGCGCAGAACAATTATATCCCCCGAATTCCAGTGACATTGGAGCATTTGGCTTTTAAAATCTAAAAGAAATAGTTCACCAAAAAATTAAAATTCAGTCATTATTTACTCACCCTCATGTCATTACAAACCCGTAAGACTTTCGTTCATCTTCGGAACACAAATGAAGATCTTTTTGATGAAATCTGAGAGCTTTCTGTCCCTCCATTGACAGCTACGCAACTACCACTTTGCGGTTTAGTCCAAATTTTCTGAAGAGAGATGATCGTTTTATATGATAAGCAGGTTTAAATTAGCCTGTTATTCACATATGAACTTTTATCAACTCACACTTCAGTTGTGGTAAACGGAACCTCAAGCATGTTCGCTTGATGTGTGAGAACCAATGAGGTTCATTCTCGTGTTACACAGCACGTTTGAGCTTCAGCAAGAACCAATGAGGTTCATTCTCGTGTTACGTAGCACGTTTGAGCTTCAGCAAGAACCAATAAGGTTCATTCTCGTGTTATGCAGCACGTTTGAGCTTCAGCAAGAACCAATGAGGTTCATTCTCGTGTTACGCAGCACGTTTGAGCTTCAGCAAGAACCAATGAGGTTCATTCTCGTGTTACGCAGCACGTTTGAGCTTCAGCAAGAACCAATGAGGTTCATTCTCGTGTTACGCAGCACGTTTGAGCTTCAAGAACCAATGAGGTTCATTCTCGTGTTACGCAGCAGGTTTCAAGAACCAATGAGGTTCATTCTCGTGTTACGCAGCACGTTTGAGCTTCAGCAAGAACCAATGAGGTTCATTCTCGTGTTACGCAGCACGTTTGAGCTTCAGCAAGAACCAATGAGGTTCATTCTCGTGTTACGCAGCACGTTTGAGCTTCAAGAACCAATGAGGTTCATTCTCGTGTTACGCAGCAGGTTTCAAGAACGAATGAGGTTCATTCTCGTGTTACGCAGCACGTTTGAGCTTCAAGAACCAATGAGGTTCATTCTCGTGTTACACAGCACGTTTGAGCTTCAGCAAGAACCAATGAGGTTCATTCTTGTGTTACACAGCACGTTTGAGCTTCAGCAAGAACCAATGAGGTTCATTCTTGTGTTACACAGCACGTTTGAGCTTCAAGAACCAATGAGGTTCATTCTCGTGTTACGCAGCACGTTTGAGCTTCAAGAACCAATGAGGTTCATTCTCGTGTTACACAGCACGTTTGAGCTTCTGCAAGAACCAATGAGGTTCATTCTCGTGTTACACAGCACGTTTGAGCTTCAGCAAGAACCAATGAGGTTCATTCTTGTGTTACACAGCACGTTTGAGCTTCAAGAACCAATGAGGTTCATTCTCGTGTTACGCAGCACGTTTGAGCTTCAAGAACCAATGAGGTTCATTCTCGTGTTACGCAGCACGTTTGAGCTTCTGCAAGAACCAATGAGGTTCATTCTCGTGTTACACAGCACGTTTGAGCTTCAGCAAGAACCAATGAGGTTCATTCTCGTGTTACACAGCACGTTTGAGCTTCAAGAACCAATGAGGTTCATTCTCGTGTTACGCAGCACGTTTGAGCTTCTGCAAGAACCAATGAGGTTCATTCTCGTGTTACGCAGCACGTTTGAGCTTCAGCAAGAACCAATGAGCTTCATTCTCATGTTACGCAGCACGTTTGAGCTTCAGCAAGAACCAATGAGGTTCATTCTCGTGTTACGCAGCACATTTGAGCTTCAAGAACCAATGAGGTTCATTCTCGTGTTACGCAGCACGTTTGAGCTTCAGCAAGAACCAATGAGGTTCATTCTCGTGTTACGCAGCACGTTTGAGCTTCAGCAAGAACCAATGAGGTTCATTCTCGTGTTACGCAGCACGTTTGAGCTTCAAGAACCAATGAGGTTCATTCTCGTGTTACGCAGCACGTTTGAGCTTCTGCAAAAACCAATGAGGTTCATTCTCGTGTTACGCAGCACGTTTGAGCTTCATCAAGAACCAATGAGGTTCATTCTCGTGTTACACAGCACGTTTGAGCTTCAAGAACCAATGAGGTTAATTTTCGTGTTACGCAGCACGTTTGAGCTTCAAGAACCAATGAGGTTCATTCTCGTGTTACGCAGCACGTTTGAGCTTCTGCAAGAGCCAATGAGGTTCATTCTCGTGTTACGCAGCACGTTTGAGCTTCAGCAAAAACCAATGAGGTTCATTCTCGTGTTACACAGCACGTTTGAGCTTCAAGAACCAATGAGGTTAATTTTCGTGTTACGCAGCACGTTTGAGCTTCAAGAACCAATGAGGTTCATTCTCGTGTTACGCAGCACGTTTGAGCTTCAAGAACCAATGAGGTTCATTCTCGTGTTACGCAGCACGTTTGAGCTTCTGCAAGAACCAATGAGGTTCATTCTCGTGTTACGCAGTACGTTTGAGCTTCAGCAAGAACCAATGAGGTTCATTCTCGTGTTACGCAGCACGTTTGAGCTTCTGCAAGAGCCAATGAGGTTCATTCTCGTGTTACGCAGCACGTTTGAGCTTCTGCAAGAACCAATGAGGTTCATTCTCGTGTTACACAGCACGTTTGAGCTTCAAGAACCAATGAGGTTCATTCTTGTGTTACGCAGCACGTTTGAGCTTCAAGAACCAATGAGGTTCATTCTCGTGTTACGCAGCACGTTTGAGCTTCTGCAAGAGCCAATGAGGTTCATTCTCGTGTTACGCAGCACGTTTGAGCTTCAGCAAAAACCAATGAGGTTCATTCTCGTGTTACGCAGCACGTTTGAGCTTCAAGAACCAATGAGGTTAATTTTCGTGTTACGCAGCACGTTTGAGCTTCAAGAACCAATGAGGTTCATTCTCGTGTTACGCAGCACGTTTGAGCTTCAAGAACCAATAAGGTTCATTCTCGTGTTACGCAGCACGTTTGAGCTTCAAGAACCAATGAGGTTCATTCTCGTGTTACGCAGTACGTTTGAGCTTCAGCAAGAACCAATGAGGTTCATTCTCGTGTTACGCAGCACGTTTGAGCTTCTGCAAGAGCCAATGAGGTTCATTCTCGTGTTACGCAGCACGTTTGAGCTTCTGCAAGAGCCAATGAGGTTCATTCTCGTGTTACGCAGCACGTTTGAGCTTCTGCAAGAACCAATGAGGTTCATTCTCGTGTTACGCAGCACGTTTGAGCTTCTGCAAGAACCAATGAGGTTCATTCTCGTGTTACGCAGCACGTTTGAGCTTCTGCAAGAGCCAATGAGGTTCATTCTCGTGTTACGCAGCACGTTTGAGCTTCAAGAACCAATGAGGTTCATTCTCGTGTTACGCAGCACATTTGAGCTTCATCAAGAACCAATGAGGTTCATTCTCGTGTTATGCAGCACGTTTGAGCTTCAGCAAGAACCAATAAGGTTCATTCTCGTGTTATGCAGCACGTTTGAGCTTCAGCAAGAACCAATGAGGTTCATTCTCGTGTTACACAGCACGTTTGAGCTTCAGCAAGAACCAATAAGGTTCATTCTCGTGTTACACAGCACGTTTGAGCTTCAGCAAGAACCAATGAGGTTCATTCTCGTGTTACGTAGCACGTTTGAGCTTCAGCAAGAACCAATAAGGTTCATTCTCGTGTTATGCAGCACGTTTGAGCTTCAGCAAGAACCAATAAGGTTCATTCTCGCTTTACACAGCACGTATGAGCTTCAGCAAGAACCAATAAGGTTCATTCTCGTGTTATGCAGCACGTTTGAGCTTCAGCAAGAACCAATGAGGTTCATTCTCGTGTTACGCAGCACGTTTGAGCTTCAGCAAGAACCAATGAGGTTCATTCTCGTGTTACGCAGCACGTTTGAGCTTCAGCAAGAACCAATGAGGTTCATTCTCGTGTTACGCAGCACGTTTGAGCTTCAAGAACCAATGAGGTTCATTCTCGTGTTACGCAGCAGGTTTCAAGAACCAATGAGGTTCATTCTCGTGTTACGCAGCACGTTTGAGCTTCAGCAAGAACCAATGAGGTTCATTCTCGTGTTACGCAGCACGTTTGAGCTTCAGCAAGAACCAATGAGGTTCATTCTCGTGTTACGCAGCACGTTTGAGCTTCAAGAACCAATGAGGTTCATTCTCGTGTTACGCAGCACGTTTGAGCTTCAAGAACGAATGAGGTTCATTCTCGTGTTACGCAGCAAGTTTGAGCTTCAAGAACCAATGAGGTTCATTCTCGTGTTACACAGCACGTTTGAGCTTCAGCAAGAACCAATGAGGTTCATTCTTGTGTTACACAGCACGTTTGAGCTTCAGCAAGAACCAATGAGGTTCATTCTTGTGTTACACAGCACGTTTGAGCTTCAAGAACCAATGAGGTTCATTCTCGTGTTACGCAGCACGTTTGAGCTTCAAGAACCAATGAGGTTCATTCTCGTGTTACACAGCACGTTTGAGCTTCTGCAAGAACCAATGAGGTTCATTCTCGTGTTACACAGCACGTTTGAGCTTCAGCAAGAACCAATGAGGTTCATTCTTGTGTTACACAGCACGTTTGAGCTTCAAGAACCAATGAGGTTCATTCTCGTGTTACGCAGCACGTTTGAGCTTCAAGAACCAATGAGGTTCATTCTCGTGTTACGCAGCACGTTTGAGCTTCTGCAAGAACCAATGAGGTTCATTCTCGTGTTACACAGCACGTTTGAGCTTCAGCAAGAACCAATGAGGTTCATTCTCGTGTTACACAGCACGTTTGAGCTTCAAGAACCAATGAGGTTCATTCTCGTGTTACGCAGCACGTTTGAGCTTCTGCAAGAACCAATGAGGTTCATTCTCGTGTTACGCAGCACGTTTGAGCTTCAGCAAGAACCAATGAGCTTCATTCTCATGTTACGCAGCACGTTTGAGCTTCAGCAAGAACCAATGAGGTTCATTCTCGTGTTACGCAGCACATTTGAGCTTCAAGAACCAATGAGGTTCATTCTCGTGTTACGCAGCACGTTTGAGCTTCAGCAAGAACCAATGAGGTTCATTCTCGTGTTACGCAGCACGTTTGAGCTTCAGCAAGAACCAATGAGGTTCATTCTCGTGTTACGCAGCACGTTTGAGCTTCAAGAACGAATGAGGTTCATTCTCGTGTTACGCAGCACGTTTGAGCTTCAAGAACCAATGAGGTTCATTCTCGTGTTACGCAGCACGTTTGAGCTTCAAGAACCAATAAGGTTCATTCTCGTGTTACGCAGCACGTTTGAGCTTCAAGAACCAATGAGGTTCATTCTCGTGTTACGCAGTACGTTTGAGCTTCAGCAAGAACCAATGAGGTTCATTCTCGTGTTACGCAGCACGTTTGAGCTTCTGCAAGAGCCAATGAGGTTCATTCTCGTGTTACGCAGCACGTTTGAGCTTCTGCAAGAGCCAATGAGGTTCATTCTCGTGTTACGCAGCACGTTTGAGCTTCTGCAAGAACCAATGAGGTTCATTCTCGTGTTACGCAGCACGTTTGAGCTTCTGCAAGAACCAATGAGGTTCATTCTCGTGTTACACAGCACGTTTGAGCTTCAGCAAGAACCAATGAGGTTCATTCTCGTGTTACGCAGCACGTTTGAGCTTCAAGAACGAATGAGGTTCATTCTCGTGTTACGCAGCACGTTTGAGCTTCAAGAACCAATGAGGTTCATTCTCGTGTTACACAGCACGTTTGAGCTTCAGCAAGAACCAATGAGGTTCATTCTTGTGTTACACAGCACGTTTGAGCTTCAGCAAGAACCAATGAGGTTCATTCTTGTGTTACACAGCACGTTTGAGCTTCAAGAACCAATGAGGTTCATTCTCGTGTTACGCAGCACGTTTGAGCTTCAAGAACCAATGAGGTTCATTCTCGTGTTACACAGCACGTTTGAGCTTCTGCAAGAACCAATGAGGTTCATTCTCGTGTTACACAGCACGTTTGAGCTTCAGCAAGAACCAATGAGGTTCATTCTTGTGTTACACAGCACGTTTGAGCTTCAAGAACCAATGAGGTTCATTCTCGTGTTACGCAGCACGTTTGAGCTTCAAGAACCAATGAGGTTCATTCTCGTGTTACGCAGCACGTTTGAGCTTCTGCAAGAACCAATGAGGTTCATTCTCGTGTTACACAGCACGTTTGAGCTTCAGCAAGAACCAATGAGGTTCATTCTCGTGTTACACAGCACGTTTGAGCTTCAAGAACCAATGAGGTTCATTCTCGTGTTACGCAGCACGTTTGAGCTTCTGCAAGAACCAATGAGGTTCATTCTCGTGTTACGCAGCACGTTTGAGCTTCAGCAAGAACCAATGAGCTTCATTCTCATGTTACGCAGCACGTTTGAGCTTCAGCAAGAACCAATGAGGTTCATTCTCGTGTTACGCAGCACATTTGAGCTTCAAGAACCAATGAGGTTCATTCTCGTGTTACGCAGCACGTTTGAGCTTCAGCAAGAACCAATGAGGTTCATTCTCGTGTTACGCAGCACGTTTGAGCTTCAGCAAGAACCAATGAGGTTCATTCTCGTGTTACGCAGCACGTTTGAGCTTCAAGAACCAATGAGGTTCATTCTCGTGTTACGCAGCACGTTTGAGCTTCTGCAAAAACCAATGAGGTTCATTCTCGTGTTACGCAGCACGTTTGAGCTTCATCAAGAACCAATGAGGTTCATTCTCGTGTTACACAGCACGTTTGAGCTTCAAGAACCAATGAGGTTAATTTTCGTGTTACGCAGCACGTTTGAGCTTCAAGAACCAATGAGGTTCATTCTCGTGTTACGCAGCACGTTTGAGCTTCTGCAAGAGCCAATGAGGTTCATTCTCGTGTTACGCAGCACGTTTGAGCTTCAGCAAAAACCAATGAGGTTCATTCTCGTGTTACACAGCACGTTTGAGCTTCAAGAACCAATGAGGTTAATTTTCGTGTTACGCAGCACGTTTGAGCTTCAAGAACCAATGAGGTTCATTCTCGTGTTACGCAGCACGTTTGAGCTTCAAGAACCAATGAGGTTCATTCTCGTGTTACGCAGCACGTTTGAGCTTCAAGAACCAATGAGGTTCATTCTCGTGTTACGCAGTACGTTTGAGCTTCAGCAAGAACCAATGAGGTTCATTCTCGTGTTACGCAGCACGTTTGAGCTTCTGCAAGAGCCAATGAGGTTCATTCTCGTGTTACGCAGCACGTTTGAGCTTCTGCAAGAACCAATGAGGTTCATTCTCGTGTTACACAGCACGTTTGAGCTTCAAGAACCAATGAGGTTCATTCTCGTGTTACGCAGCACGTTTGAGCTTCAAGAACCAATGAGGTTCATTCTCGTGTTACGCAGCACGTTTGAGCTTCTGCAAGAGCCAATGAGGTTCATTCTCGTGTTACGCAGCACGTTTGAGCTTCAGCAAAAACCAATGAGGTTCATTCTCGTGTTACGCAGCACGTTTGAGCTTCAGCAAAAACCAATGAGGTTCATTCTCGTGTTACGCAGCACGTTTGAGCTTCAGCAAAAACCAATGAGGTTCATTCTCGTGTTACGCAGCACGTTTGAGCTTCAAGAACCAATGAGGTTAATTTTCGTGTTACGCAGCACGTTTGAGCTTCAAGAACCAATGAGGTTCATTCTCGTGTTACGCAGCACGTTTGAGCTTCAAGAACCAATGAGGTTCATTCTCGTGTTACGCAGCACGTTTGAGCTTCAAGAACCAATGAGGTTCATTCTCGTGTTACGCAGTACGTTTGAGCTTCAGCAAGAACCAATGAGGTTCATTCTCGTGTTACGCAGCACGTTTGAGCTTCTGCAAGAGCCAATGAGGTTCATTCTCGTGTTACGCAGCACGTTTGAGCTTCTGCAAGAGCCAATGAGGTTCATTCTCGTGTTACGCAGCACGTTTGAGCTTCTGCAAGAGCCAATGAGGTTCATTCTCGTGTTACGCAGCACGTTTGAGCTTCTGCAAGAACCAATGAGGTTCATTCTCGTGTTACGCAGCACGTTTGAGCTTCTGCAAGAACCAATGAGGTTCATTCTCGTGTTACGCAGCACGTTTGAGCTTCTGCAAGAGCCAATGAGGTTCATTCTCGTGTTACGCAGCACGTTTGAGCTTCAAGAACCAATGAGGTTAATTCTCGTGTTACGCAGCACGTTTAAACTTCTGCAAGAGCCAATGAGGTTCATTCTCGTGTTACGCAGCACGTTTGAGCTTCAGCAAGAACCAATGAGGTTCATTCTCGTGTTACGCAGCACGTTTGAGCTTCTGCAAGAGCCAATGAGGTTCATTCTCGTGTTACGCAGCACGTTTGAGCTTCAAGAACCAATGAGCTTCATTCTCATGTTACGCAGCACGTTTGAGCTTCAGCAAGAACCAATGAGGTTCATTCTCGTGTTACGCAGCACATTTGAGCTTCAAGAACCAATGAGGTTCATTCTCGTGTTACGCAGCACGTTTGAGCTTCAGCAAGAACCAATGAGGTTCATTCTCGTGTTACGCAGCACGTTTGAGCTTCAGCAAGAACCAATGAGGTTCATTCTCGTGTTACGCAGCACGTTTGAGCTTCAAGAACCAATGAGCTTCATTCTCGTGTTACGCAGCACATTTGAGCTTCAAGAACCAATGAGGTTCATTCTCGTGTTAGGCAGCACGTTTGAGCTTCTGCAAGAGCCAATGAGGTTCATTCTCGTGTTACGCAGCACATTTGAGCTTCAAGAACCAATGAGGTTCATTCTCGTGTTAGGCAGCACGTTTGAGCTTCTGCAAGAGCCAATGAGGTTCATTCTCGTGTTACGCAGCACGTTTGAGCTTCAGCAAAAACCAATGAGGTTCATTCTCGTGTTACGCAGCACGTTTGAGCTTCAGCAAGAACCAATGAGGTTCATTCTCGTGTTACGCAGCACGTTTGAGCTTCAGCAAAAACCAATGAGGTTCATTCTCGTGTTACACAGCACGTTTGAGCTTCAAGAACCAATGAGGTTAATTTTCGTGTTACGCAGCACGTTTGAGCTTCAAGAACCAATGAGGTTCATTCTCGTGTTACGCAGCACGTTTGAGCTTCAAGAACCAATGAGGTTCATTCTCGTGTTACGCAGCACGTTTGAGCTTCAAGAACCAATGAGGTTCATTCTCGTGTTACGCAGCACGTTTGAGCTTCAAGAACCAATGAGGTTCATTCTCGTGTTACGCAGCACGTTTGAGCTTCAGCAAAAACCAATGAGGTTCATTCTCGTGTTACGCAGCACGTTTGAGCTTCAAGAACCAATGA
Source organism: Rhinichthys klamathensis goyatoka (assembly GCF_029890125.1). Classification (NCBI taxonomy): domain Eukaryota; kingdom Metazoa; phylum Chordata; class Actinopteri; order Cypriniformes; family Leuciscidae; genus Rhinichthys; species Rhinichthys klamathensis. The sequence continues at coordinate 2,037,517 of NW_026606660.1, read as the reverse complement.
GGTTCATTCTCGTGTTACGCAGCACGTTTGAGCTTCTGCAAGAGCCAATGAGGTTCATTCTCGTGTTACGCAGCACGTTTGAGCTTCTGCAAGAGCCAATGAGGTTCATTCTCGTGTTACGCACCACGTATGAGCTTCTGCAAGAACCAATGAGGTACATTCTCGTGTTACGCAGCACGTTTGAGCTTCTGCAAGAGCCAATGAGGTTCATTCTCGTGTTACGCAGCACGTTTGAGCTTCAGCAAGAACCAATGAGGTTCATTCTCGTGTTACGCAGCACGTTTGAGCTTCTGCAAGAACCAATGAGGTTCATTCTCGTGTTACGCAGCACGTTTGAGCTTCTGCAAGAGCCAATGAGGTTCATTCTCGTGTTACGCAGCACGTTTGAGCTTCAAGAACCAATGAGGTTCATTCTCGTGTTACGCAGCACGTTTGAGCTTCTGCAAGAGCCAATGAGGTTCATTCTCGTGTTACGCAGCACGTTTACACTTCTGCAAGAGCCAATGAGGTTCATTCTCGTGTTACGCAGCACGTTTGAGCTTCAAGAACCAATGAGGTTCATTCTCGTGTTACGCAGCACGTTTGAGCTTCTGTAAGAACCAATGAGGTTCATTCTCGTGTTACGCAGCACGTTTGAGCTTCTGCAAGAGCCAATGAGGTTCATTCTCATGTTACGCAGCACGTTTGAGCTTCAAGAACCAATGAGGTTCATTCTCGTGTTACGCAGCACGTTTGAGCTTCAAGAACCAATGAGGTTCATTCTCGTGTTACGCAGCACGTTTGAGCTTCAAGAACCAATGAGGTTCATTCTCGTGTTACGCAGCACGTTTGAGCTTCAAGAACCAATGAGGTTCATTCTCGTGTTACGCAGCACGTTTGAGCTTCAGCAAGAACCAATGAGGTTCATTCTCGTGTTACGCAGCACGTTTGAGCTTCAAGAACCAATGAGGTTCATTCTCGTGTTACGCAGCACGTTTGAGCTTCAGCAAGAACCAATGAGGTTCATTCTCGTGTTACGCAGCACGCTTGAGCTTCAGCAAGAACCAATGATGTTCATTCTCGTGTTACGCAGCACGTTTGAGCTTCAGCAAAAACCAATGAGGTTCATCCTCGTGTTACGCAGCACGTTTGAGCTTCAGCAAAAACCAATGAGGTTCATCCTCGTGTTACGCAGCACGTTTGAGCTTCAGCAAAAACCAATGAGGTTCATTCTCGTGTTACGCAGCACGTTTGAGCTTCAGCAAGAACCAATGAGGTTCATTCTCGTGTTACGCAGCACGTTTGAGCTTCAGCAAAAACCAATGAGGTTCATCCTCGTGTTACGCAGCACGTTTGAGCTTTAGCAAAAACCAATGAGGTTCATTCTCGTGTTACGCAGCACGTTTGAGCTTCAAGAACCAATGAGGTTCATTCTCGTGTTACGCAGCACGTTTGAGCTTCAAGAACCAATGAGGTTCATTCTCGTGTTACGCGGCACGTTTGAGCTTCAGCTAGAACCAATGAGGTTCATTCTCGTGTTACGCAGCACGTTTGAGCTTCAAGAACCAATGAGGTTCATTCTCGTGTTGCACGCCGTTTCCAGGAAACATGACGTTCAACCCGGAAACCGTAGCAAAACGTTGCGCACCGTTGTGATCTTGAACATGCCCCAGGTTTGAGCTTCAAGAACCAATGAGGTTCATTCTCGTGTTACACAGCAGGTTTGAGCTTCAAGAACTGCTGCACTGAACAAGTCTGCTGCACTGATGAGAATAAAAGCCTAAATATATTCATCATATAAAACGATCGTCTCTAAAGAAAATAAACTAAACTACACTAAACCGCTCAATTCATATGAATTAGTTCTCTTACGAGAGTATCTCTCGTACTGCGTAATAGCTTTACGCTAGGGGAAAAACTCTTTTCCACGAGATATTGAAGCCAAAAATTATCCTTAATTTTTTATTAATGTAAAACGCTTTGCAGCAGCAAGCAGACATAGGCGAAACAGCTTGCGCGCCTATTGGTTGCTCTTGCGGCAAATGCAGCAGCCTATCGAGAGAGACTCTGCGTGACGTAATGACCAATGGGGGCAATTCGCGCCCATATCGTCACGTCCCGCCAGAAAGGGCGTGGTCTCACCCTATAAATATGCTCGTTAGGCTGGTACAAGCTGATTTTTATCTCTTCAGCGACGCACACGCATCGCTGGATCCTGAGTGAGAAGCCGCGCCGTCGAAGCAAGCCTTTCAGCGGGACGAGCTCTGGAGTCGCTGGCCACGCCGCCTTCAACTGCCGTACCTGCTGCGCTTTCCGGCGTTCTATATCCTTTTTATACTCTGTGTATCTTTACTCTGCTGAGAGTGTTTGCTCGCTTACTTGACGCGACTCACACTTCTCTTCACAAAAGAGCTGCGTCTTTTTAAAGATGCCATCCTGTGGCTCGTGCCGCGCCCCGCTCAGCGACGGAGACCGGCACGTCATCTGTGTTTCCTGCCTGGGTGAGGATCACGCGGCTCTCGCGCTCGCTGACGGAGGATGCCCTCATTGCGAGCTTTTGCCTATGGTGACTCTGAGGACTCGCCTGGCGTCATTCTCCGAGCCTTCACCACAGCCCGCCGTGGTGCCGCGCCGCACGAAACGCGCCGCGCCCAGCGCGCTCCCGAGCTTTCTCCAGCCCGCCAAAGCTCGCCGGTTCGCCCGCCAGCTTCGCCGGCTTCGCTCGAGTCGCTCACTGACGGACAACGGCCGCCGCCTGCCGCCGCGTCCGTCCACGAGTTCGACGAACCCACCGAGGTGTGTTCTCTTCTGGCATCCGATAGCGAGGATTGGGCGAGCTCCGTGGACCTCCCCTCCGCTAGCGTTTCCCGCCAGACCACTGGTAAGAGAACCGGCATTGAGACTGAGCTGATGCGTCTGCTCTCTCAGGCCGTGGAAAGCATCGGCCTCGATTGGGAGGCGCCTGCGCAACCGCCGCGCAACAGGCGAGCTCTGTGGACCTCCGCCTTCTGTCCGCGAGTCGTCAAGGAAACGGGCCAGCATCAAGACCGCAAGCCCTAAAAACCGCGGCTAGCTTTCTTTACGTTATAAGAAATCTACCCCGCCCCCCCATGGGCGTGCGTCACCGGCAAATGAGAAAAGAGTGTGTTTTAGTCCCCGCCGAGGCCGGACTAATCTCCATTTCTCAAACATTTCTCAGCTCCTAGTTTGAGCGGCTGAAAATGTCATTATTGCAGCAATGAGCCTGTTGTATAACGCACACCTGTTGTATAACGCCGACAAACACAAAACTGTGATGACGCTCTCTTATCTGCTTGCGCTAGTGTAGTTCTCCCTGTGGCCCAGTGATGGAACCCGAAGCTTTCACGCGAGAGACCCGTGTTCGATCCCGGCTCTCGCAGCAGATAAAAATTTAGTCTCGCCGCGGCCAGACTTCCACCGAAACTTTTCGCTCGTTCAGTTCCAGAAAATGCGACTGTTCCAGTGTATTTTGCAGTAAACAAGCTGGTACCACGGCCCGCTTGCCTGCACATAAAGGCCGTTTCCATGGCGACCCAGAAAAATCATGTAATCATTGTATTTCTGGTTTTCCGGCCACAGCCGATGGTGTTATAAGTGTAATAAAATGCTCACAGCCCAGTGTTCATTTCTACACACAAACACAGCCCGCCACGGTACAGGGCTCGCACAAATGAAATCGACGCATGTCAATTGTGCATTAAATGTAGTGAATGTGCCCACAACCCAGTGCCCACAAACACTACCACGGTTTCTGTAAAACGAAACCAACACAAGTCTTCCTAGCCTCCTAGGAAATCGACGATGTTTCAGTCTCGCCGTGGCCAGACTTCCACTGAAATTTTCGCTCGTTCAGTTCCAGAAAATGTGACTGTTCCAGTGTATTTTGCAGTAAGCGAGCCAGTACCATGCCCGCTTGCCTGCACACAAATGCTGTTCCCACGGCGACCCAGATAAATCACATAAATGGTGTATTTTCTGGTATTCCAGCCGCAGCCGATGGTGTTATGAGTGTATTGAAAATGCCTACAACCCAGGGCTCATTTCTACACACAAACACAGCCCGCAAAAATGCAGGGCTCGCACAAACAAAATCGCCTCATGTCGATTGTGCACTAAATGTAGTGAATGTGCCTACGTCTCAGTGCCCACAAACACTACACACCACATGTCCCACGGGTTCTGTGAAAACGAAACCAACACACATTCAGTCAGCTCAGGCCGACGGTGTTTTTCAGTGCAGTAAATGTGCCTGCTGTCCTGCGCCCACATTCACTCACAGACATGTTAAGCCCCACGGGGCTCGCCCCGCTCTCTCTCCCTCAGCAAACTGCTATAAGGGTTTTGAGCGCGGCCAGGCTGCCCGCCGCGTCGGCGCGCCCCCCGCCTCAAACACACTGTAAACACAGTGTCTGCGTTACAGCACGCCGGAGCTCCCTTGCCGTCACTATGTCTCGGCCAGAGCCCAGATCTCATTCTACCCCTAGCTATTCACGCGAAAGTGTGGGCACAGCTTCCTGGGGTATCAGAATGGGTGCTGAACACTATAAAAAGAGGCTATTCGCTACAGTTCGCTCGACGTCCCCGCCGTTATACGGCGCGCGTCGAGACGACGGTAGAAAACGAAGTATCTCATCTACTTCGAGCCGAGATAGCGAAACTACTGAGCAAAGGTGCTATAGAACCTTTATCTCAAGCTCAGAGCAAAGGGGGCCTACACAGCAGATATTTTCTGGTACCGAAAAAAGATGGAGGTCTCAGACCCATTTTAGATCTGCGACAGCTGAACAGAGCGCTTGTGAAGCGCCAGTTCAGAATGCTTACGACCAGGAAAATCCTCGCGCAAGTGCGCCACGGGGACTGGTTTATGTCAATAGATCTGAAAGACGCCTATTTCCAAATACAAATAGCGTCCCGTCACAGGCGATTCTTGAGATTCGCTTTCGAGGGCCAGGCATATCAATACACAGTCCTGCCATTCGGCCTGTCCCTAGCACCTCGTACATTCACGAAGTGCATGGACGCGGCGCTCGCACCCCTGAGACTTCAGGGCATGCGAGTCCTGAACTACTGGGACGATTGGCTGATTCTAGCTCGATCACGATCGGAGCTCATAGAACACAGGGCCGCATTACTCGAGCACCTCGAGGAGCTGGGCCTCACAGTCAATTGGGCGAAGAGCTCACTGTCTCCCAGTCAGAAAATTTCCTTTCTGGGAACAGTGTTAGACTCGCTATCCATGACGGCACGCCTGTCACCAGAGCGCGGACTAAATATTCAGCGCGTCGCGAAATCCTTCCGCCACGGCTCGATAGTTCCGCTCAAAAGGTTTCAGAAAATGCTGGGGCTGATGGCCTCAGCGGCCTCTGTACTCCAGTGGGGCCTGCTTCGCATGCGCCCACTGCAGATGTGGCTGAAAGCGCGGGTTCCACCCAGGGCATGGACAGCGGGTCTGTTTCGCCTCAGGGTCAACCTACAGTGTGTTTCAGCTCTGGAACCTTGGAAAATAACCGACTGGTATCAGTCAGGTGTGAGTCTGGGGACCGCTTCGAGTGTGAAGGTGGTGTCTACGGACGCCTCCACCTCGGGGTGGGGAGCGCTGCTCGAGGGCAGACCGCTAGCTGGCCTGTGGTCAGAACGGGAAAAGCTCCTTCACATAAACTGCTTGGAGATGATAGCAGTCGACAAAGCGCTACGGCGTTTTTGTCCCCAGGTAACAGGCCACCACGTCTTGGTCCGGTCGGACAACATGTCAGTGGTGGCATACATAAATCGCCAGGGCGGCGTCAGGTCACGAAACCTTCACAGGCTGACGGAACGCCTCCTGGTCTGGGCTCAGCACAACCTGCTCTCACTGAGAGCAGCGCACGTGCCTGGTCACCTGAATGTGGGACCAGACAGACTGTCCAGGAACAATGTTCCAGCAGGGGAATGGTCGCTGCACCCGCAGACGGTCCAGCTGCTGTGGAAAACGTTCGGCAGAGCACAGGTGGACCTATTCGCGTCCCACGAAAACGCTCATTGCCCGGAGTTTTTCTCGAAAAGCAAGGACGCGCTGGCTCATGTTTGGCCCCGCTGCCCCCTATATGCTTTTCTTCCTGTCTCGCTCCTGCCTCAGGTGTTGGAACGAATCAGGGAGAACGGATGCCCAGTGCTGCTCGTAGCTCCGCTCTGGACAAACCAGACGTGGTTCCCTGCCCTGATGCAGCTGACCAGCACTGCCCCATGGCCTGTACCATTGAGGAGAGACCTCCTCTCTCAGGCGGAGGGCTCGATTTGGCACCCTCGCCCGGAGTTGTGGTCCCTGCACGCAGGGCCATCAACGGGTACCCGCTAGCCTCCCAGAAGGAGTGTTAAACACGATCGCGCAGGCTAGAGCTCCGTCTACCAGGCGGCTCTACTCCTCGAAATGGTCTGTTTTCTCTGCATGGTGTCAAGCCCAGAGCTTTTCACATGTGGAATGCGGGGTTTCGGAAGTGCTTTCCTTCCTTCAAGAGCTACTGGATAAGGGCAGGACCCCATCCACGCTCAAAGTATATGTGGCGGCCATAGCAACGTTTGCAAAACCGGTGTCTGGCCAGTCGCTGGGGAAAAACGACTTAGTCGTGCGTTTCCTTGGGGGAGCTCGGAGGCTGAACCCTCCCAGGCCCCCTTCAGTCCCGACGTGGGACCTTTCCACGGTCCTGGAGGCCATGAAAGGCGCCCCGTTCGAGCCAATCCAGCTGGTGGACATGAAACACCTGTCGTTCAAAACAGTGTTTCTCATGGCTCTCGCTTCAGTGAAGCGCATAGGGGACTTGCAGGCGCTTTCAGTAAGCGCGTCGTGTATGGAGTTTGGGCCTAATGACTCGAAGGTCATTCTCAAACCTAAGCACGGGTATGTCCCGAAATCCCTCAATACACCGTTTAGGGCCCAGGTAATTTCCCTGTCCGCCCTTCCGGTTCTCAGTGAGGAGGAGGACGCGAGTCTCCTTTGCCCCGTCAGGGCATTGAGAGCTTATGTGTCACGCTCGTCTGTTTTCAGACAGACGGAGCAGCTTTTCGTTTTGTTTGGCGGGCGTTCCAAGGGACTCGCCGCCTCAAAACAGAGCCTATCCAGATGGATAGTGGATGCCATTGCGCTCGCTTACTCTGCAAAGGGCCTACAGTGCCCCTTGGGTGTCAGAGCGCACTCCACGAGAGGCGTGGCCTCTTCGTGGACTTGGTCGAGCGGGGTTTCCCTGCAAGATATCTGTACGGCCGCGGGCTGGGCCTCGCCGTCTACATTTATAAAATACTATAACCTGGAGGTACCCGCCTTACAAGCTAAGCTTTTGGCGGTCTAAAATTCAGTGCTATCTGCCCCGCTGTGCGGCCCAGATGCTGAGTTTACTGCAGCCCCATGAGTGTTGACACACGTATGGCCACCCAGATCAGGCTGAAAGCTTTCACCCTGGCTGCGCGTTTTATTGTCATATGATAGCCCCGCTGGGTGCTTTTTTATAGGGAATGACGCTTCCAGCCTCTCTTCCTCCACTCTATGTGAGTTTATGGTGATTATGCACTACATGAGCCCTTTGGGACTTTGGTGTTGGATCCCTGTACGCACGGCATGTTGCATTGTGTTCCCCTAGCGTAAAGCTATTACGCAGTACGAGAGATACTCTCGTAAGAGAACGTACTCGGTTACTAACGTAACCTCGGTTCTCTCTAGAGAGGGAACGAGTACTGCGTATCTTGCCGTGCTTGGAATACACTCTGGTTCGCTTCAGCGATAAAAATCAGCTTGTACCAGCCTAACGAGCATATTTATAGGGTGAGACCACGCCCTTTCTGGCGGGACGTGACGATATGGGCGCGAATTGCCCCCATTGGTCATTACGTCACGCAGAGTCTCTCTCGATAGGGTGCTGCATTTGCCGCAAGAGCAGCCAATAGGCGCGCGAGCTGTTTCGCCTATGTCTGCTTGCTGCTGCAAAGCGTTTTACATTAATAAAAAATTAAGGATAATTTTTGGCTTCAATATCTCGTGGAAAAGAGTTTTTCCCCTAGCGTAAAGCTATTACGCAGTACTCGTTCCCTCTCTAGAGAGAACCGAGGTTACGTTAGTAACCGAGTACGTTTTATGATTTATTTATGAACTTATTGAAGGGTAGTTGCGTAGACTGTAAATGGAGAGAAAGAAATCGCTCAGATTTCATTAAAAAGATCTTCATTTGAGTTCCAAAGATGAACAAAAGTCTTAAGGTTGAGAAACGAGATGTGGGTGAGTAAATGATGACAGAATTTTTATTTTTGGGTGAACAAACCCTTTTAAGGTAGGCAATTTCGGAGAGGCTAGCAATAGCAAGTTGGCTTCGAAAGCATGAGATCCCACCCTCCCTTCAGAGCGTCTTCAAAGCCACACATTAACAAGTGCAAGGAGTTATGCAAACACTTACGTTTGCAGACGGGTCATCCTATCATTGCATTCAGAGTGAATTCAATGATTGGATGAAATTTTTTTTGGTCCAGAGACGTCCACAGAAGATATATGTAAATTTATATATATATATATATATATATATATATATATATATATATATATATATATATATATATATATATATATATATATATAATTAGACCACTTTTATTATTGATTGCTATCAGGATCTGAAGAGTTTCAATCAGAATTTTTTAAAAAGTGTTTATGGAAAACATTGCCTACACGCTACATTTAAGCGTATGCTTTAAATCACATGACTTGCTAGAAGTGACCATTCCTTGGAGGGAAAGCAACTCCAAGAACAAAGATAGATATAAACATTTTCTTTTTTTATACTTTTTAGTCCTGTTTTCTAGCCCTTTTTTAGTTATGTTAGCAACACATTCACCCTGTTGCATTGGTGTCAAAATATTTCTTTTTTTAAATAGATTTTGTATATCTATTCAAATTCTTCCTAAATGTTAATCTTCCGCTAGCCTAAGCTTGACAAGTGTGTTTTTATGGGACAGACATTTTCTCCCTCAAAACAAAAAAATAATTAAATTTTAGCTTGTTTTTTAAACAAACCAGCACTGTCCAAAATCCACCAAACTGTAGGAATGTACCTCAGCCTGTTCATTTAAGCAAGCTTTGGCTTATTTGTTGGCTACTATTTTCCATAGAGAACTGTTGCAATCCATACTATTAGCATGCTATATTTCTACATAACAGAATTATCATATAACACACAGCATACATACTGTAAAAAAAAATATTGTTGGTTTAACTTAAATAGATCACTTGGTTACCTTAAAATTTTGAGTTCATTTAAATGAAAAATTTGAGTTATTACAAGAAAGGAGATTGGTTTAATAAAAAGAAATTCAAAATATTGTTATCTGAACCACATTATTAAAGTTGATTTGACTAAAGACAAAAAGTTGTGACAACAAATCATGAAAAAAAACATTTTTTAGTGTATGGCTAATTATCAGACATATTATGAAGTGTGTTTTTAACACTTATGCTTCAGTTCAGCAAAGAATGGGATCAAGATTACAGTTTCGCAATGTAAATGTATAATATATATATATATATTAAAAATCACACTATTTTCTAAATATATGCCATATATCTTATTGTAAACAAAATAGTCCATGCATAGGTTTCATTTTTTTCTTTTTACCTTAAAATATCATTGGATCTTCCGTTGAAAATGACAGATTTCTTTCTGGTGATGTATGCAGGACTTCTCCAATCATTTAGTCCGGTTAAACTCTGCCCCTGCAAGCTCACCTCCATCTGACTCCACTTTTAAGGGACAAGCCCACATGTCAACATCCAATCAACAACAGATTCATTGAACCAAGTCTCCACCCAACATGCTTTCTTTTTCGATAATCCGTTACACTCGGGTATGTCACGATACGGAAGAAAAGATTCTGCTTTATCCGACTTTAAAACTAATGAAATGCAGTGAAAATGTAGTTGAGAGCAGAACTTAAAACACAAAGACTCAGTACAGTGGAACGTTTTATTACATAATGATTGTGCTTTATAGTACAATCAATAAATATGAATCCAATGTACTCAAAATAAATGACAAGACATAATTCTGAGGATTAGAGATCTTTACAACTCAGACACATGAATAGAGAGGCATGTTCAATTCTTCTTCTTGGGCAGTGCTGCGTCGAGCAATGAATACACCACATAACCGCACCCTGAGGAGAGAAGAAGAGTTGTTGTTTATAGAGGAAAACAAATACATATTCAGTTCATGTTGTACACTGGAAAGAGTACAAAGTACAAAACATCATGACAAACAACCAACAACCCTGAACGACCCGTAAAGACAGACAATGAATAGTATAGAATACTTAGACCATTTGATCATGTTTCTCAATTATATACACAAATCAGAATGATAACTATATGTACTCTCGGAACAGCTCATCTTTAATGAATAAATAAATACATTTAAAAAAATTGTCTCCAAACCAATATGCTGTCATTTTTCACCAACTAAAAAAAAAAAAAAAAAAACCCAGCCCTTTCAACATTGTGTGTGCTATATTCTAAGTCTAATGAAGTGATATGATGGTTTTGTGTGAGGAAGAGACCAAAATTAAAACGTTCACTGATAATCTTCCCTTATGCCTCATTTGCATTAGCATTCTGTAATTCAAAAATAATCATAAGAACCAATGTCATTTTAGCATCAATGATAACTATGCCACTGGCTTGCCAGTTTGGAATCTGGATGCGAACATGGGTGTATATTCACATATACCATGGACTGTCTGAATACTCGATTCTGATTGGCTGGAAGGTGTGCAATAAAGGTTTAATGCACAGGTAGTTCAAAGTCAAGTTTGATCACCGTTCCATATTAATGCACTGCTTTCATTGAAGCGCACACATACGTCACTCAGATCATCATCGTACTGCACAGAAACTTAACGCTGCCCCACGACATTTATTAATAAAATAGCTGAATCGCCACATTTAATTTCTCAGCATTGAGCGAGGGCAACATCGCTGGTTTTGAAGTTATTTAAACTGACAGTTTTGTTGTTAATAGAGAGAGATGCTGAACAGACTCAGGTAATTTACACACACATTTCTCATCTCACTCTCGCGATAATGAATTCAAATAAATGCTATAATTCATTAATTTAAATAAATGTAATCTTACGCACTACTTTATCTTTGCGTTTGATTCAAAGCGGGCAAAATGCTGGATCTAACGAGTCGAAACTGACCAAAATAACCGTCAGTTTTATCCTTCCGGTCAAATATTGCATATACAGCTGTAAATTGTCAATGCTGGCAAATTGCCATGGGATAAGCGGGATAATCCACAGCTAGCTGTGCATTAAACCATTTTAATGCACTCCGCTTCACGTCAGGTGGTTCTTTGCCTCCACGTCGTGATTTAAAATCGTTTAATACACATTTCTTCAGATCACATAACCTGGGATAAAGCACAATATGCAATAACTACTTTTATGTGGTTTCGTTTTGGAGCATGACAGCCATCATGATGTAGACGTATGGAAGAAGGGCCCACAAAAACATTCTCCAAAAATAATACAATTATTTAAAAAAATATATATATATTTTTTTATATTACACAATTCATCTTCCATTTTAAAATTTTACCAGTAAACCTCAGTTGTGTAGCACTTTGCTTGCCAAAAAAATTGAAAGGAAATGTTAAATTAATTTGATTATATTTTAAAAGATTAAACCGTTAATGTTGTGTGCCTTCATTATGACCTCGTCCCATGTCAATGGTTTTCCAGATAAAAGACACAATAAAATAAAGCACAAATAACAGCCGAATATATAAAGCTTACCAAAGACAGTAAGGGCCATAGTCGCCCTGTACAAGAGACCATCTGTAACGCCTCCCTTCAAATGAATCGGCACGCCATTGTCTTCCTGAAAGAAGCAGAAATTACATATTAGCATTTGATACGTCAACACTTACTTTAGAGGGGGACACAAGTGTAAAGCATAAAAACAGTTAAAAGAAGAAAAGCCTAATTCTGATTTTCCACTTTAGGAAGTAAGAATAATGCTACAGATCTCCTTTAATAACTTATTTTGCTCAATTTTACTTCTGTAAGCGAGACCACCAACACAAACTGAACATTCAAGATTGATCTCAGTCACATAGCAACAATTTAAAGAAGAAGAATTATAATATATCAGTATAATATAACAGCCATCCCTCAACTTAGCGCCAGACTGCCGTAAGCAGAATGATCCAGCATTAAAGCCAGTGAAATCGCAGTTATAGAATAAGTGAAGCTTTAAACTGCTCGTTTAATTTGACACTTCATAATATTTCAGTATTATGACACATGCAGTGATTAGTAATATACAGCGTACTATACAAGTGAACCCTACTAGCGAATCATTTCGTACTTATCTGTTCATCCACAATATCAGTCCAGAACCTGGGAACAAATTACAATCTTAACTTTTACATTACCATTAGCGAGTGCCAGAGAGGAATAAAAAGAAGCAGTAACTAAACCTGTGAAATCTTAGGATTTGACTAAATGTCCAGTTGGATTAGATCAGAACTAACTTGAAACATCTTCTGCTTTCCCGGGACTTTATTCTCCACCTGTCGGGGTGCGCTACTGGACACGGTCCTCCTGGAGAACTGCTGCAGGGTCTGGAGGACGACAACAAACGTGTGTTACTGCGATGGATGTCAAAGGGACAACTATCTAAAGAGCGTAGAAGATCGTTTCCACCACAGAATAACAAATAAAAGTGACTTTATCTCACAATTCAGATGTCTTTTTCCGTGAAATTTAAAGTTTTTGTCTCACAAAAAAAACTTCTATAATGTTTCTATCTATAAATAAATATACCTAGAAATTCAGAATTCAAGGGAAAAAACTGCATCAAGAAATGTAACCTCAATTCTGAGAAAAAAAGCCAGAATTGTGAGATTAAAAAGTCACAATTACCTTTTTTTTGTTTTATTATTATTACATGGCGGAAACAAGCTTCCATAAATGAGAAAAACACTTCTGCGCACTAAACCTCTGTTCATCCGTTCCCACTGGTCATATACAGTATATAGTACATATCCATATACACACAAATACAATTGTGGTCAGAATTAATGGCACCCCTGATAAATATGATCAAAAATGGCTGGAAAAAAAATTATCTGCATTGTTTATCCTTTTGATCTTTCATTCAAAGAATTTGCACAAAAAAAAATCTAACCTTTCATTGAAGTAAAAGAAATGAAAGTGGGGGAAATCACATTATGAAATAAATGTTTTTCTCCAAATCACGCTGGCCACAATTATTGGCAACCCTAGAATTTTTTACGGGTAAAACATCTCTGAAGTATATTCCCATTAATATTTACTTTATTTAAGCACACCAGGATGAACATGACATTGTCTAGCCATGACTTCTTGTTTCACATGAGTTTAAATATGAGGAAACACAAAGGCCAAAATCCCTTAATCATCCATCACAATGAGTAAAACCAAAGAATATAGTTCTGATGTGCATCAAAAGATTGTTGAGCATCACAAAATAGAAAGTGGCGGTAAGAAAATAGCTAAAGAATTGAAATCCCCATTTTTAACATCATAGCAATAATTAAGAAGTTCCAATCAACTAAAGATGTTACAAATCTGCCAGGATTCAAAATTCAAACACACACACTACACACACATAGGTCTCAAATATCAATAACAACCCTCACGTACATAAGTTAATCATTTAATAATGATAATAAACGTCAACAGCGTAAATCTCTCCAGGAAACTCCCGGTTTATAGAGTTTGAGAGAGATTGGTGAAAGTAATTACATGGATTTACATATCAATATACTAATACAGTATTTGTATTTTTTTCTTACACGGTAATTTTGTTAATAGACTCAAATATCCACAAATGCTTGATAATGTTGAGTAATGGGCAGGAGGTCATGAGAGCTGCTACTAGGCTAACTGTGTTTCTAATTCTGGCCGAATCTAATCAGGCTGTGTTATGAGAAGATGTTCAATCGCTTTCGCCAGATAAATGCAATGATAAATGACATAAAGATCTTAAATCTCACCCTTAAATGCCTAAACATGGTGATGAATGATTTCTCCTTCAGATCGTAATGTTCAGGAAGCCGCACCAGCACAAGGACACTTGAAAATGTCACTTCCTTCTTCAGCTCGCGTCTGACGCAGAATAAACAGCGCATCACTGCCTCCTGCTGGACAGGAGAGCCACGAGATCCGGTTCTTTATGTCGAATCGATTCGTTCGGACTATGCGTTCCAATTGACTCAAAAACGATTCGAGGAAGCGAATTAGCTAGATTCTTTCTAGAGAATCGGTTCGTTCGGACTGTCTGTTCCAATTAAATGACTCAAAAACGATTCGAGTAGCCGAGTGACCTTTTACCCTTTGGTTGTTCAATTAAAATGCTTTTGGTTAAATACCGTTATTACCATTAGTGATAAGTATGTTTGTTACACTTCTGATTGAATAAAACCTCATCTTGCTGATTTTGTTTTGTCATTATTCCGCCCACTTCAGTCAGTATACAACGTTAGGAGAAGAATGCTTGGTTGTTTAAACCCAAATTTGGTTTAAATAAGGACGAACATAACCTCTAACGGTTGGGTTTGTCCATATTTTACCCAAATTTGGGTTGGAACAACCCAGTATTTTTTTTCTTTTAGAGTGTATAGTAATCACAGGTGTAAAGTACATGTCACTGCCAAATCAAGACAAAAGAAAACAATTATCCAGCAAACTGTAATCTGGCCAGACACCAGACATTTGATCACCAATTTGCAGTGCTGGGTAAATAACTTACTAATGGTCAGTTACTGATTCCAAATTACATGACAAAAATTGTAGTTAGTAACGTATTCTATTACATTACACATTTTGGGTAATGTAATTTACTACTTTTAGATTAATTGTTTTGACCCAACTCATATTGAGTTAGTACCATATTGATACACAAATACAAAGAGAAAGAAAATATATTCCATTCTTTGTATCAGCAACATGAAGTGCATTAAACATTACATTGTCAGGATTTCCCAAATGAATGTTAAATAAATCATTTTAAAATAACAAAAATTATAATAAATGTTTCCAAAGACATAGCAATACATGGTTAAATGACTTACTGAGTAATAATAATCTGTTTCAAGAGTTGATTTGATATGCAGTGATGAGAAAACATTCCTCAAAAGTGAAATGATTTATGTAAATCCAGTGGTCAAATGCTGTGTGGCCTCTCAGTTTTCTTATTTACTGCTATTGTGAATAATATGTATTAATTTAATCAATAAAAAAAGTAACTAGTCTGATTATGAGTAAAAAAAAAAAAAAAATTTGGAATCTGATTACGTAATCAGTTCCTCAGTACTTTGCTTACAGGACCGAGGCAGGAAAAGCAGCACAGCACATCTCTCATGCATTTGTCGTTTATTATCACACAACTCTTTTCAGTAAATGACACGACTTTGGCCCAACAACAGACACACAGAACTGAGCTGGATACAGGATTTCATAGCAGCTGCTAAACACACACACATTTCCTTTTTAAATACACATTGCACAGAACAAGCTTTTCAGAGAAGAAACTAAAAAACTGAACACGTTAGCTTTGAGCATTACTGTTTAGCATTTCAAATAACACAGTGCAACAATCCTTGCTGATCTGCATGACAAACTATCTTATCATTAATATTGAATTTGTATAAAAATCACTGATTAAAATCCATACTGTTTTGATTGTACCATATTATCATTGTAGTATATTATATCTTTATCCAAATGGATGAATCTCACAAAGCCAGTCAAGATTGGTCATATTTAACCTCAAAAAAAAAAAAAAAAAAGTAAATATATATATATATTTTTTTTTTGCATTTTGACAATATAGTATATTCATGACAAATAAGTTCTCATTATTGTAATGCAAAAAAGTCATTAAAAATAAATAATGCACCATGGTAGAATTTGCCTGTAGTTATGCTGATCTTAATAAAATCACTGTATTGTTGTAAAGAGAATATAATCAAAATCATGACATAACAATTACAAAGTAAAATGTCATGGTGAATCTTTAGGGGAAAAAGTCAATACAACGTGCTTTGTCTTGCAACATATGATGTTTTCCCCCACCTTTTTCATTGGATTTTTGGGCAAAATATGACCTGGACATGTGTGTGTGGGATTCACTCAGATACAGTCCTACTGTACGACTACACATCCTTCAGTAACTCCACAGTGCCTTCATACTGTCCTCCTCACCACAAAATACCTAATGCAGAAAGATCAACTGTGTCAGAATCAGGATTTCCAATGTAAAGCTTTGGTGTGGATGAAAGAAAGGCTTAAAACAGATCATTAAAAACTGCCAGTGCATACACAATAACATTGTAAGCAGTCCTTCTGGCGCCTGTGTGTACAGGAGCATCTTCCTGCATATGATATGCGCGTCTCACGTCAGTGTGCTGATCCGCGTTTAATTGGGAATGTCAGCGCTGTTGTTGCGGTTGCCGTATTTATGGTGGATGATCAGCAGGACCACTCCCAGGAAGAAACACACGGATCCCACTGTGATGTAGGCGATTCCCAGGAAAGGGTTCTTCCCACCCATCCAGGAGATAGTGCTGAGGATCATACGCTTGCGGCCGTCAAAGCTGCGCACTGGGTAATCTGGGTTCACATTATTAAAGAACGTTACCGTATTTCGACAATACATTT
Source organism: Rhinichthys klamathensis goyatoka (assembly GCF_029890125.1). Taxonomy (NCBI): domain Eukaryota; kingdom Metazoa; phylum Chordata; class Actinopteri; order Cypriniformes; family Leuciscidae; genus Rhinichthys; species Rhinichthys klamathensis. The sequence goes on along the minus strand of NW_026606660.1, from coordinate 2,020,801 downwards.
GCTTACATACAGAGGAAACTTTAAAGACTCACGATGTGCTCACAGTGAAGTTTTTCTTTTTCATTCTTCGCTTTGGGGTGAAAAGACGTTTAAAATACCTGACCACTGACCAGCGGTTTACTGTAAGCGAACATCCCAACAACGGCCACACTGCTGAGAGCGGCACGTAGGCTGTGTTCACACTCGGCATGTTTGGTACAACTAACCCTGGTGCGATTGCTCTGTCAGTGCGGTTCAGTTGAATATGTGTGCCATCTGAACCCTGGAGACACCAAACAAGCGAACCGAGACCCAAACCAACTCTAGTGCAGTTCAAATGAAATATGAATGCAACACGGACCAAAGACATGTAAATGAAACAAAAACAGGACATGATGTCACAAGATGCGCCCCTAAAAAGGACAGAATGCTCAAGCATACCCCGTTTTTTTCTCATCATTGTCGCGATGTTGTCCATCATAGTTCGGTACAGGCATCATGACCGCGTCTCCTCGCAGCAGATCTGTGTGTGTGTGTGTGTGTGTGTGTGTGTGTGTGACGGAGGGATTCCTGCCGCTGTTTTGACTCCTTTACTTATTTTATAAGCTCTTCACAAGTTCTCAGCTGGTCTCACTGCATCATATGTGGCTACAATATGTGAGATGGTCCTCACTGCAGAACACAAAATCCAGGGGGAGGAGTTGGATCCAGATCCAACTCCTCCCACCTTACATATACCTAAACCTACCCATCTCCGCCCCCTGATCCCTAACCCCACCCCTAATCCTACCCATCTCCACCCCTTAGATCTGGATCCAACTCCGCCCCCTGGATCTAGGTGCTACTGCAATATGTAAGATTGTTATGGATGTTCGGTAAGTTCAGTCAGTAAATATACGTAATAAAAGCCGACCAATCAGGTTGTGAACGCATCCCAATGCCTTTCGGTTCGGTATCTTGAGGGTTTGGTGTTAAAAATGCCGGTGTTAAATGTTTTGTGTTTTTTTTTGTCCGGACCAAATGAACCAAGCACTAAAAGTGTGAATACACCCATAAATATGTGTTACAGAATAACAATTACAAATTCAGTTTCTACTAGTTCATGACCTCGACGGACTAAACAGAAGAAATGAACTGGAGAAGATTTAAAATAGTCCGAGTGACTACAGTGGCTCAATCTTAAGTTTATCAAGCGACGAGAATACTTTTTGTGCGCAAAAAACAAACAAAAATAACGACTTTATTGAACTAATCATTTCCTTCTCTGTGGGCCTCGAGTCAGTTCACGTAGTGATATTGCGCAGCGCTTCTTGTTTTGCACGTCACACGTAGGCTCACTATTGGCCGACGCTGGTCATGCGTGTGACGTGCAACACAGAAGCTTTGCGCAATATCACTACGTGAACTCACTCGAGGCCCACAGAGAAGGAAATGATTAGTTGAATAAAGTCGTATTTTTGTTTGTTTTTTGCGCAAAAAAAGTATTCTCGTCGCTTGATAAACTTAAGCTTGAGCCGCTGTAGTCACTCGGACTATTTTAACGATGTCTTTCATAACTTTTGGGCCGGCCAGTTTCGATCCCTTAAGAAGCCTATGGAGGAGTGATCCAGCTCTCAGATTTAATCAAAAATATCTTAATTTGTGTTCCGAAGATGAACGAAAGTCTTACTGGGGTTGGAACAACAAGAGGGTGAGTAATTACTGACAGAATTTTCATTTTTGGGTGAACTAACCCTTTAAAGGTAGGCTATTTGTTTTAATAAACACTTTTTGTTATACTGGTTGAAACTCTCTTCACATCCTGATAGCAATCAATAATAGAAGTGGTCTAAATATTAAAACATGTACATATATCTTCTGTGGACGACTCAGGACCAAAAAACATTCGTCCAATCATTGCATTCGGTCCAAAACAGACAGCCACCTATAACAGTTCCTCCTGAACCAAAACAACGAGCTGATGCTGCGTTCATGCCATGTCGTAACCGTTACAAAACACGTGACGTTCCACCTGGAGCCGTTCACGTCCTCAGACTCGGATTTATGTTTCACTATCAACGCCGAAATGAATCTGCAGCAGTCAGGTGGTACAAGTAAGAGCTCTGTGAGTTGTTTATGTTCATTATTATTGTTATGTGCTTTGAGACATGAGGTGATTTAACGCTGTCTCTCGTGATGCTTTGCAGAATCTGCTGTGTTTCGGAGGAGACGTGGCTCTGCTCTGAAGGGAGGGTGGGATCTCATGCTTTCAAAGCTAAATTGCTATTGCTAATCTCTCTGCAATTGCCTACCCTACCTTCAAATTATGAATGCAAATGCTGGTTTTAATCTCACAGACCCTGTACAATGAAAACAAATTGGAGGTTGAAAGACTGAAACAGTATTTTCCTGTCCAGTTCTGAAGGATACTGTAGGTGACTTCCAGGCTGTAGTTTCCAGGCGGTAATGTTGGAGTCATGTTGTCCTTCTTCTTCTGAATGATGCGGTACAGTTTTCTGAAGGTGGGGAGCGCAGCGGTTCTCATCCACACGATGAAATCCTCATTGATGAAACCGTTGTTCTCAGCGTCCGTCGGGTCCAACTCATAAACGGGTTTGCGCCAGTTTACGGGTTTGCTTGTTTCTGTGAGGACGAATAACGCTGGTTAGCAAGAATACAGCGAAACTTTAAAAACAGAGGCCATTTTATAATGACCGCTTATACCAACATTACAAACATCCAGTGATGTAGAGATATAGTCATATTGCTCTGATCACAGCAATGTGTTTTTTCCCTTCCAGGCAAAATAGTCCAGTAAGTGTTTGTCTTGAAACATTACTAATAGTGCTGTCAAACGATTAAAATATTTAATCACGATTAATGTCATAGTTAACTCGCGATTAATCGCAATTAATCGCACATTTTATCTATTCTAAATGTCTCTTGATTTCTTTTTGTCCCATTAGTTTTTTCTCATTTTAATGCTCTTATCAACATGGAAAAGTGGATCGGCTTGCTTTGTGCAAATGTTTTTTATTGAAAACAACATTGACATATACTGTGTTCAATTTCACACTAAAACATTCTTACTTGGAGCAAATAATCTCTCACACAATGTAACACTGGCCATCAATAAAAGGGTGAAAGAAATACTGACGAGGTCCTGATATTGACGAGGGGGCGGAGAATTCGCATCAGCTGTGTGTGTGTGTGTGTGTGTGTGTGTGCGTGTGTGTGTGTGCTTGGCCATCATCAAGTGGTATTTCAGACTGGACGTGCTGCGATGATGATAGCTCAGTTCACAACGACTAAACACACAGATCACTTTGGTCTCGTCAGTGGAACCATTTGGCAACATTTTAAAAGTAAACTTTCCATTCAGAATCTTATTGGCATCCATTCGGCGTCTCGCGCTCGTCATCCACTCAAAACGTAACGTTAGCCTACTATTTGGCCGGGTCGCAAGCCCAAACGAGTGTGTGCGGCGTCGTGCCTGTTGTTTTGTTTCCGGTCTAGCTAGAACCGCTTGCGCTTTGGTCGACGAAGCAACAAAACGTCCTCGCGCGGCGCAAGCCATTGAAATGAACGGGTTTCATAGCGCAGCGCCGCGCATGCCGCGTCCTGTTGCAAAAGCATGTGAAAAAAACGACAAAGTTTGCTAGGCCAAAAAGACTGCGATAAAAAAATTGACGCCGTTAAAATGGGTTTGCGTTAACGCCGTTAATAACGCGTTTAACTGACAGCCCTAATTACTAACAATATAAAAGTTATGTTTACTTTATAAAAATCAGTGCAGATTTCACAGCATAAAGACACGAGCTGAAGGGAAAAGTTTATTCAATTAAACTAAGGGCCCTTTCACACCTACCTTGTTTGGTCCGGACTTTCGGACTTCTCAGTTTGGTCCGAATCAAAATTACAGGTGTGAAACCTAACCCGGACCACGGTCCGGACCAAACAGATGAAATTTGGTCCGACGAAAAGAGGTAGCCTCGGTCCGGATCAAACTGAACAAAGGTTTGGTTCGTTTCTAGTGTGAAAGCATTTCTGTATGGTTCGGACTTTCAGACCTTTTACTGGAAGTTCCGGTGGTTCCCGCATAGCCGAAAAAAACTGAAGGTGGCAGGAGAAATGTTCGCACGACGAGGACGTTCATTTGGCGAATTTGAACTAGCCTTGTGTATAGTTGGTGCTGCAGGTAATTATGCCATAAAAATAACAATATAGTTGCAATGAAATGCTCTGTTCATTCATGTTGTCAAAGTTACCCGCCGAATTGACAACACGCTGATGTCAGACGCACGTCCATTTACAAACCAATTAATGTCAAGATGCAGCCCACATAGATGATGACGACAGGACGCAAGTAAGTCACGTAAAGTTCTTTAGTGCGCTCGCATAATTGCAGTGTGAAACCAAACCAAAACTTTCTGAAAGTAAAATGTATCAAAACGTGAACTTTGGTTCGGACCTTGGTGCGGACTTTCAAGTGTGAAAACGCCCTAAAAGACCTTTTACTTGCTGAAAAAGTCTACACTATCAATCAGAGACAGAAGGACTGTAGTAGATTGTGTGCAACAGGTTTTTCAGCAAAGTTGTGATCATGTTGTAGGCTTTATAGGGTTGGGCTTTGTGTACCTTGGAACACAACGGAGAGGTTGCTGTTGCTTCCTCCTGGGTTTCTGAACTTCACATGTTTGTCCGTCCACCAAGCAATGCCCGTCTTCACCAGATGAATAGCTATTCGGCTTCCGTTGGGATGGAGGTAAAACAGCTCCAAAGTATCTGCAAATATCAAACGGATTACAGAAAGCTGTCAGAAAGCCCTCAGGTCTGTTTCACGCAGCTTGTGTAAGCAGTGAATATTTATTTCAAGGCTCATATGCACATGGTGCAAGGCTGCAGAGATCAAATATTTTACACAGAAATCAGCATCATGGGCATAAAGAGCCTAAATGTTTGCAATACATATCAAATCTCTGGCTAAATCAAAATTGTAATATCAACAGTTTGCACATTTGTACACAGTGTTATAAGTACATGTTTTAAAATAAACACAAGTGTATTTGTTTGAGCCATAAGCTAATCACTGGTGGTCACTGACCTCACACAAATCTGTCTTACCATTGAAGAGACTGTTCGCAATGGCACCGCAGGGAGCAATGGGCTTCTTCTCGCTTGTTCGATACGGTTCACACTCTTTACTTGGGTTCTGCACAACAAAGACTTGAACACTTAAAAGTAGTATAGCATAAACCTATATGACATACCGTGCTTTCATTCCATGGAGGTTTCTAATTATTAGGCATTCGCTTGTCATGTCTGGCATCAAGGCTGTTTAATGAAACTAAAAGCAAATAAAGACATAACATATTGAGCCTTTCATAAAAAGCACATTCATGAAGTTCAGCAGAACTGTATCTTTATAATAGTGCTGGGCAACGATTAATCGCATCCAAAATAAAAGTTTGTGTTTACATAATATATGTGTGTGTACTGTGTATAATTATTTTGTATATATTATAAATACACACACATGCATGTATACATTTAAGAAAAATGTGTTATTTATATTTCAAATATTCATAGTTATATAGAATATAAATTATGTATAAATATACAGTATATACAGGTGAAACTCAAAAAATGTGAATATTTTGCTGATAGCATCAATGGAAAAGCGCAAAAGCGGCCCAAACCAAGTACTGAGTACATATGCCGACATTTCTGTATTTAAATATTTTTTTTTTTTATTGATTTCATGAAATATTCTAATTTTGAATATGGGGTTTTCATAAGCTGTAAGCCATAATCATCAAAATTATAACAAATAAAGGCTTGAAATATCTCACTTTGCATGTAATGAGTCCGCTTATATATTAGTTTCACCTTTTAATTTATTTTAATTACTGAAATAAATGAACTTTTGCACAATATTCAAATTTTTCGAGTTTCACCTGTGTACATGCAAATATTTCTTAAATATATACATGCATATGTGTGTATTTATATATACAAAATAATTCTACACAGAACTATTTGCATACTGTATATATATTTATACATCAAATATATTATATATAAATATAAATATGTTATATAAATAACACATTTTTCTTAAATATATACATGCATGTGTGTGTATTTATATTATACACAGTACACAAACATAATTATGTAAACACAAACTTTTATTTTGGATGCGATTAGGCTAATCGTTGCCCAGCACTACTTTATAAACATTTAAAACTAGGCTAAATGCCAGGAAATACTTTACTTTTATCAGTCATCAAGAAGATTCTCGAAGCACTCACCAGTAAAGAGCTTTTATCTCCGTTCAGCTGACTGTCGTCTCTGGACTTGACATAACGTCTATGGTTTTGATAGAAGTTGGAGAGTCCGTAGTACATGAACACATTACTCTACAAAAGAAAAGATGTCAGAGGATATAAAGCCATACAGTGGCAAACCACGACACCTTTTGTACGAGGGCTATTTCAATGTTATTCACTGGCATTTTATACGTAATTGATCCGAAACCTGTTGTTTTAGGAGCGGGAAACTATTCTATTTTAAACTATTCAAAGGTACGATCAATAAACTGTCCTCTAAATGCATAATACATGAGAACTAATGCCACTTTAGGCCATTTATTTCACCACTATACAGTTCACAGACACTAAATATTGTAGCTTAATGGACCTACAGATAAATATATCCAAACCGCCTCTGTTCCAACAGTATGGATTTTAGGTATGCGGCAAATTTGGTTTGATATATCAAATAAAATATTTTCTAATAATAGTTTTAAATAAATGCAGCCTTGGTGAGCATAAGAGACCCTCACATGAATTGTAAAGCACAGTGCTGGAAGTATAAAGAAGGGATGGGCGATACCACTTATTTTGGTTTCGATACGATACCGATACTTTCAAGGCCAGTATCGCCGATATCGAAAATTTCTTAAATTATTGAATTGCTAAGATTAAAATGGGTAATGATACCGACTTAACATTATATTTTAAAGGCATTTCAACATTCAATACGCCTTAATTGGAACTTATTAGATTGTATTTTTATTTACACGTGGTTACAATGTTTACTTGTAGTGGTAACCATGGAAATCTGCCAAATATTATAGGCCAAGTTGAACTATGATCACTGTAATGTTAATTTTCATAAGGGACTGCCAGTGACCGGTTGTTGCACCCATGAAAATGTAACCTTTTTATTCTGACAGTGTATGATTTATATTAAAATTAGTTACAGAATAGAACTATGAACTTTTAACGTTCAAAAAATTATTTATTTGCGCAAACTATGTAGTTTTTTGTCTTCTGTTTAGCGTTGTGAACGCTCTCTGTGATTGATTGCTTCTGACTTGCAGCATTTGCGTGTGTTCAGATAAGCTATAAAATAGTTATACTACACAATTATTTACTAAACAGGTTATTCATACAATTCAATGCATATTGTACACATTAAACTTCTTGTCAAATAAACAAAATCACTGGTAAAAAAAAAAAAAAAACTGTAGTATCGATATTTTTATTTGAGTATCGATACTTTCGATACTCGACGTCAGTATCGATATACCGATACTTTGTATCGATACGCCCATCCCTAGTATAAAGGCTGTGTTGGTAGTTATGAAGCAGGATGGTTTGCCATCACTGAAATGAGCAGAAATGTAATAGTTTCGGAATAAGCGAGGCAAAGTGCTTATTCGAAGTACCTAATGTATTAAAAATTGGCTTAAATATAAGCCAAAGTTCCTCCAGGCCGAGCTGGACTGATCCACAGTCTAAGGAAGCGTTTGGTTAAAGTTATCGCTGCTCAAGTTGGTCAAACCAGAAACTGAAGTCAAAGACATTCCTTCTTGATTTTTTTGTTATTTGTAAAATGTTGTTCTTTATCTAGTTATAGCTCTTGCACTGAGATATATGGAAGCTTGTTTCCACCAGGAAATAAAAAAATGAAAGAAATTTTATCTCACAATTATTGCTTTTTTCTCATAATTGTGAGTTTATTAGGGATGCACAATATAATATCGGCCACCATATCGGCGGTGTCAGCCGAGATATGTTCATTTTTAATGTTATCGACCTGTCAAGAAATTTAGGACGATATATTAATGCCCATAAATAATGGAGTATTTCCTTCAGCTGAGATGCTTCGAATTCGCCATGGTAGTTTTGAATGGCTTGAATATGATTGGATGGTGATCATCTTTAGCTTCAGTGCATGTGGGTCAAACAGCAATGCTGGGACTGTTTATGTGGCATAAATATCTGAATAATCTCATGAAGGATGCATTTCATTGAGTTAATGAACCCGCTAACAAGTCCTTGAGTTTCCCGGTGTTCAGCATCGCACAACATTAATAACTATGATTGGACTGTCATGTGCATAACATTATAAAGAGAACACTATTGTAATAAAATATTGCAATTCTGTTACTTGAAACAGTTATATTAAATTGTAGATGTTTCTTTTTCAAAAACATTGGTGCATTATTAAAATAACTAGAACTTTTATTGTTCTTGCTTTATTTTCATCAACAACAATATGGTTTAATTAAATTTTTTAAATAATTTAATTATTGTCCGTGCGGAGGCGATTCCATTTTATTTATCCATGGCAGAGGCATTTTGATTCTTAATAAGCAAGTAATGTTGTCCAATGAGTTGTTTGCATTATTTAGGCATTATTTCATTCATTTCTAAGGCAATAGATTTTTTGTTATATATAAATTAATTTTAAAACTTACACTGGGTCAAACTAGGCTACTGTACTGTATATGTTTGATTTATGTTGAAATGTGTGGAATATGGCTTTTAAAGGTGAGGCGTCTGTTTTTTGTTATCAGGCTCTCAAAATTATATAAAAATTTAAATTTAGATTTATCGGCCAATATATCTGTTATCAGCTTTCAAATATAAAGAGTTATTGGTTATGGGTATCTGCCAAAATGTTCAAATCGGTGCGTCATTAGAGTTTACATACAAGTTATAAACTTGTTTTTCCTGAGAATTGCAAGTTATAATCTCACAATTGCACATTTACATCTCACAAATATGACTTTTTTCCTTCAAATACATCTCACAACTGAAAGTTAACAACTCAGTGTATACCTTGCTGAGTCAAAAGTCAGGACTGTGAGATATAAAATCGCAATTGTAAGGAAAAAAATAGAATTGTGAGATGAAAAAGTCGCAATACCTTTTTTCTGTTTTATTCTTTTTTATTATCTGCGGAAACAAGCTTCAATAGAGATCTGATCTTCAGGAAGTGTTTAAAGGGTTAGATTCCTCTTTAAAAATTCTCGTTTTCGACTTCTAATTCTTGACCGGTGTTTTGTTTTGCTCGACCCTCTGCGCTTTTGCCAATATGTCATGCGTCGGGTCAGAGGTCACTCTTCTGTCTGAAGTAGACTCGTACGCCCGTTACCAGACGCCGGTGATTATAGTTATTTTTCTTAAAAAAACCCATGGCTTCGCTTCAGAAGGCCTTTATTAACCCCCTGGTATCGTATGGATTACTTTTATGATGGATGGATGTGCTTCTTTGGATGGATGTGCCATTCACTCCCATTATAAAGCTTGGAAGAGCCAGGATATTCTTTTAATTAACTCTGATTGTGTTCGGCTGAAATAAGTATGTCATACACCTAGGAAGGCTTGAGGGTGAATAAATCATTGGATAATTTTCATTTTGGGGTGAACTAACCCTTTAACACGTGTATGTCCACAACAAACCAATATATTTCTACATATAATCATGTATACTTCTAATTTATTACGGTGCACATGTGGAAACATATCATTAACTGTATCAATAACAGTGAACTAATCCTTTTAAGGCTTTGCTAATTTTTTTTCTAAGTGTTAGGATGAGAGATGAAGAAGGTATTTACGTCGAAGTGCTGGTCCAGGGTGAAGGGCACCGAGCAGGTACACACACTAGTGCTGTTCCAGCTGTAGTTCTGCGCGCAGTTATAACACGGACTGGACATGTCGACACCAGTGTAGTCGATCTACAACACACAGAACCAGTACAAAACAACACTGATACCAGATACCTGACAACATCAATAATACAGAGCATTAATAAACCTCTTCAATCAACATGATGATGTTGCTATGGTGACGTTACGCACCTCGAACTCTTTGATGTTGTTAGAGGTGACGAAGAGTCCGATGCCGATGGGGATGAAGATGAGTCCGATCATGAAGAAGGCTGGCAGGACGGTGCCCGCGGTCAGGATGGGCTGCCAGGCGGGCAAACGCTGCTGTTTAAAGGCCGTGTTATCGGGCTTCTTGCTCTTGACGGATCCCGGGCCCCCGGAGCCCACCGATCCCGGATGGAGACCGTCCTCATCCTTTGCGTTATAGCTGGACGCCATCATCGCTCTTTAATCCGGTAAAGACGAGCGGATAGCGAGCGCACTACACGATAACCTCAAATATGTTGCCTCGATGGACAGTTGTGTGTATTATATCGCTGCTGTCACTTGAGTTGATCGCACAGTGAACGCGTCATTACACAGCAATGATGATTATTTCCGTTAGCGCTTATTGAACACGGACAAGACGGTAAACACGGAAGTACAGCAGCCAATAGACGGAGAGTGCCGTCGTGACGTCACCAACCCACACCCCTCCCCTCAGTTTATCATATCTAAATTAAAAATATTATCTTTCTCATCACTGAAATACAGTAATAACAATCGTCTTATCTAGATACAGTATTTTAATCAGCATTAACATTCTAATAATAAGAATTGAAGTTTTTTTTTTTTTTTTATATAGCCTATGCATTTTTTTCTTATTCAAAGTGTTTCATTCACTTCTAGTACGCGGAACGAAAGAAATACATGGCATATTTGATCATATCATATCATATCAAAACATTTTTACTTAGAAACAATAATAAAAATATATTACATTACAGATGTGCTTTTTGGTGAAACTCTTATCAATGCATTTCGATTCACAACAACATTAAAGACAGAGTGATTGGTCTGATATAAACATTCCAGAGAATGCTAAGTAAACACTATTTAAATCATAAACAACACTATAAAGATACATAGTTTAGCAGATATCACACGTTTTCATTTGATAACAGCTTTATTTAATTTGATATGTATTTTTTCCTTAATAAATATTCTTTCAATCTGTTGCGAAGAGAACCGATAGCTTGTCTGTTAGCATCGTTAGCATACATGACCTCCATGCTGCCATCTTTGCTCATGATGGGCACTCATGGTTTGATCAAGTCATGTCGGTAAGATCGTATTTACAAGTTGAACGTACAAGAACGCCACCACAAAGTCATAAATACCAGTAGGAAATTTAGGTTTATCTTTAAGCCCTGAGTTTACAAGTTGGGGTCGTGTCAGTGAGAAACATGGCAGAATATCACAATACTTATTTAGCAGTGATATTTTCAGGCTTTTTTTATTTACAACAAAATAAGCTAATTGCCTGCACAACATTATATGAAACATTAAAATCTACAGTGGCTTCATAAATTAATTAAAAACATAAAAAAGCAAAACACACATGATGCACAATCTTTGTTCTTCATTTCCTGAAGTAGAGGTAAAAAAAACTTGCAGTATTTTTGTGTAGTTAATTAAAAGAAAGTACACCGCCATCTTGCTCTGACGAAAGTTACTTGAACGCACCTGATTTCATAAACACGACTCGAAAATATGAACTTCCCGCACATATTTGCTGACTGTGTAAAGTCCCAAACATTTCACTAGTGACTTTCCTGTTAATGCATTTATGAGCCTCCAAAAAAAAAAGACACTGGTAAAACTATTATTATAATATTGCATTTTTGCAATTTATACAGTAAGTAGCTTCATCAGAAGACCAAACACTGACCCACTGACTTCCCCATACTATACAGGATATAGAGTGCTGCAGGGATGATACATATATATTTGTGTGGGCACAACCCAAAAAACAAGTTAGCATTATAGCACTTCCGGATCCATCGTCCTAAAGTCAAAGTTTTTTTTTTTTAATGCCTGAAATAAGGTCTGTGGAGAACACAAGCTCAAGATATGATCTACAATATAAAATACATCAGTAATGCCTCCTTGTGATTTTTCTTAAAGCTTGTACTTTTACTTTAATAGGCGGTTGCTAAAAAGTGGCTAAATGGGACTCTAGAGGTTGTCAGGCACATTAAATGTCATCACGTCAAACAGGTAAACTCATCTGGTCACTACAAAAAACATGCAGGTATCATAAACCTTTGTTGGTCACAGAGTTTATTTTCTGTAGTAATCCAAAAGCCAATGGAGTGAGTCCTATTGTGTTTTTGTAGGGTGCTGATACTAACTTCCAGGTTGGCCTGCGTATCATCACTGCAGCGCTCCATTGTCCTGCAGTAAAGGCTAACATTTTGGCAAACATGCCTCCTAGATGGAGGGCAAGAAAAATCAGTGTCCTCCTTACGTACCAACACGTACCAATTGCAGAAAGTGGTAATTGAAAATAATTCATTTTTTTTGGCAGTAGACTTAAATTTAAACGTGTTTATAATTTGTTCAGTACCCTCAGCCTTTCCCTCCAGCCTGTAACGCTCCATTACTGACAGTGGATTTTTTAAGGTCAATGTTCATGGCCTGGTTCTCTGCATTTGCTTCCACTTTAACTCCTGTGGAGATTCCCAAAGCTCCAAGCACAGCTTTACCCGTTTTCATCCCCCGGGACATTGGAATACGACTGAACCCCGACCGCGCTGATGGGGCATCCATGACAGGCTGCTGTTGAGTTACAGAGACAGAAGAAACATGATTTAATGAAAATATCTGTGACTTAATTTCTTAATTTTGGTCAGGAAATCATATGCATCCACTGAGAGAGACAACAACTACTGTACACTTCTCTACACTGGAGAAACAATTCTGTCTTTCCTATTTTTCAATCCAAAATAGGGTTTTGAGAGCATTACTGAGTAAACACGTAATGTAATGTCTGTTTCATTCACACTCGTAGCCAGATGGCGCCCTCGCGCAGAAAGTCCACAAGTGAGACTCATAGAAGTAATAAATCTTATGATGTTCCAGGAAATCTCTTATGTGGACAAACTTAGGCATCAAGCTTGCACTGTAACACATAGAGACGTTTTGACTGATGAAACATGAAAGTATATTTATAATGCAATGCTAATCGACGTAGCCTGTATCACTATACAGAATATTCTAAAATAATATAATTGCTGCCTCATTCTGTGAGCTGAAGCACATCAGATCACAAAAGTAAGTTATTTCAAACACTCTATTCAATGTTCTCTTTTGTTGGACAACAAGGTTTGTAAACACTTCTCATTAGAAGTGTGTGAAGATGTTTGGCGCCTTACTTTTTTTAAATGCATGTCATACTGTAAATGACTCAATCTCACACACAGCGCTTGCAGAGATGGAGCAACATTTACTGGGAACCGATCGATCCGCTATGAACAGTGCTGTGCTTCATCTGCACATATATCTATTTATTTAAACATTTAAGCCTTTGCAATTTCATAATCTCACTAATCCAAATTGCTAATTTGGTTTAATATCAGTCAATCATGCAGCCCTAACCTCACACATGCACTACACTAATTCTCACTTCACACAAACAAGTTCTGTCTTGCATGTTAAACTGTATTGCACGTGTGCTACAGTGGTAAATATATTCATCGCACAGACTGATTTAATCGAAGAACCTGCAACATATTTGTGACCCTGGATCACAAAACCAGTGACAAGTCGCACGGGTATATTTGTGGCAATAGCCAATAGTCAAAATGATCGATTTTTCTTTTCTTTAATGCCAAAAATCATTAGGATATTAAGATCATGTTCCATGAAGATATTGGTAACGCTTCCTTTTACAGTCCTGTTACCCATGTACATACTATGTACTTATTATAGTAATTACAATTACTGGGTAATAACTAGGTACTAACCCTGAACCTACCCCTAACCCATGTACTTACCTTATATTAGCCAGTACTTTCTAGGTAAGTACACTGTAAGTACACGTAAGTACTGTACTGTAAAAGGAAGCGTTACCGAGATATTTTGTAAATTTCCTACCGTAAATATATAAAACATTTATTTTTGTGAGTGTATGCAGCACAATCGCGAACATAAATGGACAACTTTAAAGGCGATTTTCTCAATGTTTCGATTTTTTTTTTTGCACCCTCAGATTCCAGATCTTCAAATAGTTGTATCTCGGCCAAATATTGTCCTATCCTAACAAACCATACAAATACATCAATGGAAAGCAATTCAGCTTTCAGATGATGTATAAATCTCAAATTTAAAGTTTTTTACCCATGTGACTGGTTTTGTGGCCCAGGGTCACATATGTCAACCCTGAATAAGGTCTTTCTTGGCTTGGCTTATTGTTTTGCCATATTCCTGCATATATTATATTAGACACTTACCACTGAGAGTGTAGGTCTGGCTGGTGCTTTAGTGACCTGGGTGATGGTGATGCTACTTATCGCTTTGCTGGATGTTGATTTGCTGGCAGTCACATGGTGTGGCGAGCGTAGCACAGTTCCAGTAGAAACCTCCTTACTCTCAGATGATACAGAAATAGATTTGACCATGACAGCTGAGCCATGATCGTTGGTCTTCTTAAACTGTGCTCCTGAGTGAATGTGAATCTTACTGTCTTCTGTGGAAATGACATTAGCATTTGACTTCTTGATGGGTGTGGGGACCATCCGTTTCTCAGGAGTCTCCCTAAACACAGCTCGGCCTGTTATCATGTCCTCCTGGGAGCTGCTGTTGGATGCAGTGGATATGGGTGATTTGTCCATAGAAGGAGACCTCATGATCTCTGCACTCTTTACTCTTGAGATGGTTGCAAAGGTCATTGGAGATCGAACTCTTTCTGGGTTCTTTGTCTCTTTGGTTCGTTCATTTGTAGGAATGATGGTTGTCTGAATTTCTTGTGATGGTTTGGCAGAAGCTTGTTTGGTCAAGTCCTCTGAGTTGGCAATGCAAATCTGTAAAGTTGCCTCGTTGTTGAGAACATCTGGGATCACCTGAGAGTGCAATGGATGGTTATGCTTTTGGGACATGTTGACCTCAGAAGATGCAACCTCCCCACTGGTATCCGAGGATATTTCGGAAGCACTGCTGTCCTTCTTCCTCATCCAAGGAATCCAGGACTTCTTCACAGTAAAGTCACTGACTGTTGGAGGGTAGAGTTCACGGACTGTCGGTCTCTGCGCCGGCTTCTTTAAGCTCCTCTGCTGAAGACTACTCATGATCCGGTTCTCTTCTTGGACAGACTTCTTGATGAATGCAGCAGGAGTGTCAACGTCAGCTGTCCTATTTTCCACCGAATCGGTTTGTATTCCAGTCGATGTCACTGGAACGTCCATCATTCGGCTTCCTTTGGTAATGGGCCGCAGAGTTCGGCTGTAGCGCTTGGTGACCTCTAATTCTTTGGTGAGGTTTAAAACTTCAGTGCTTATGCTCTTTTTCTTGTCCTCCTCTTCCAGAAACCTCTGTTGCAGAACAGAGTAATCGACCTGTAGCTGGGAAAGCTCATCTTCTTTGTTCATGAGCTCATGAATTTTCTCCTTCAGGGCTTGCACATCTGCTTGAAGGTCTCTGGATTTGGCCTCCTCCATCATGAACCGATGTCTCAGTTCAGCCTCCTGACAGCATACCTCTCCTCGCTCGATTGCCTTACTCAACGCAGTTTGACTTCTTATTTCGTGTACCTGCTGTGGGAGAAATTGCACCCTTTCTTTCTCAGTTGCTAAGAACTCGTACTCTGGTTTGATCAGGTCTCCCTCAATAGCTTCAAGCTGCTGAAGACGGTTCTTCAACCGGTCAATCTCCAATGTCAACTCCTTAACTTTATTCTCATCTTTTCCATGTGCATTTGAGACACTCTGCAGTTCCTTCACCTTTTGAGCAGATTCCCTTTCTTCTTCGTTCATGGTACCGTGCTTCATAATACCATGCAGATCTTTACATTTCTCTTCTGCTTTGGAAAGCTTTCCCGTTATTTCATCTCTCTCCTTTACAAGAGCTGCTATCTTCAACTCCATCTCTGATTTTAGTTTCAGACGCTTCTTGCTCTCCTCTATTAACCTCTCAGTAACCTCCATGACTTTCTCCTGCTCTGCCTTATAGAGTTGGTTCAGTTCATCTTTCAGCCTTTCCTCGCACCTAATTCTGTCTGCCATGTTCTTGTGCTCATTAACCATTATTACAGTAACTGATTTGAGTTTCAAAAGATCCTCTTTTAAATCCAATTCCTCCTTTTCCAGTTTCAGCTCGGACGACTCAAGCTCCTTCATGCGGATTTTAACGCTCACTAGTTCATCTGTTAGCTCTTTCGTCAGGCTTTTCTCTTTTTCCAAAGCTGCCTGCAACTGGCCACATTCTGTCCGGCCCATATTGAAGGTCATCTCTAGTTTTTCTAACTGTGTCATTCTCTGTTGCAGTTTTTCCACCTCTAGACTCAGGTCTTTATTGTGAGTCTCCTCAGCCAGAAGCATCTTCTTCAACTCATTGCACTTGTTCTCAGTTTTGGTGATCTCTTCATCTTTACCCTCCATTTCTAGAATTCTTTTGCGTAAAGTCTCAAGTTCTGCAATCAAATTCGAGTTGCCACACTCGCCCTTTCTGATCTTGTCCCTCAACGCCTGGAGCTCCTCTGCTGATTTCTGAAGAGCTTCATTCGTCTCTTCAAGCTCCTTGAGTTTGTGTAACAATTCCATTTGTTTCTGGGAAAGCTGCTGATGTTGAGATTCTTGGACGGACAGTTTCGCAGACATCTCCTCTTGCTCTTTTGTGAACTTAGAAGTTTTTAGCTCCAGCTCAACCTCAAGATCCATGATCTTTTGGTTGTCTTCCTTTGCTTTTCTCTCTGCCTCATTTAGATTCTTCTCCTTTTCCTGGAGTTTTTGAAGAAGATCTTGTATTTTGTGGCTCTGTTTGTCAATTTTCTCCAAGTGAAGTTCTCGCTCATCAACCATCATCAGTGCAAAGGACTTCAGCTTGACCAGCTCTCCAGATATTCTTTGCATACGTTTAGAAAATTCTTTTTCCTTCCGTATTTGGTATGCCTTTTCTTGTTTCAGCAACCGCTTTAACCTAGTGATAAATCAACAATAAGTATGACTGACTTCATTGCAATTTCAATTACTTCATAGCTAACACTTTACAATAGGGTTTATTAGTTAAGATTAGTTAATGCATTAACTAACATGAACTAACCATTAGCAATACATTTGTTACTATATTTGTTCATTTTTGTTAATGTTAGTTAATAAAAATACAGCTGTTCATTGTTCATGTCAGTTCACAGTGCATATAATGTTAACAAGATTTTAATAAAGTATTAATAAATGTTGAAATTAACATCAACAAAGATTAATAAATGCTGTATAAGTGCAGTTCATTGTTAGTTCATGCTAACTGATGTAGTTAACTTACGAACCTTATTGTAAAGTGTTACCACTTCATTGCAACTTCATTCATCAGAATAATTTTATTCAACAAATAAGTATTCTGCAAAATAATTACTTTGAACTTCAAAGTGCACACATCGTAGTAGGTTGGTCATTTAAAAATCAAATGTCAACAAATATTGTGTTTATTATTTTATTTTATTTTACTTTATTATTTTACATGTGGAATTCAACCATCAGTTTTGTTCCCTGCCATATATCTCTCCTCTCTCACCTCTCTCGTTCCTGCTCCAGGAGGTTGGTGAAGTCATCGCTCTTGTTCATATAATCCACATGTTTGCGTTTCTCACTATCCAGCTCTTGGACAGTGCGACGGTGGCTTTTCTCTGCCAGCAAGAGCTGTTCCAGCATACGGCGGTATGAGTCCTTGTGCTTATCCCGCAATCTGTCCAGCTGAGACACAGAGCAAAAACACAATTACTTTAAGACTGGCCAACAGAAAGATAAAAGCATGGAAACCCTTCTAATTTTATGCATTTAAAGAGATAGATCATCCAAAAAAGATTATTCTGTCATCATTTACTCACCATTATGGAAGCTTGATTTTGCCACAGAATAAAACATTTTAAAAGATAATTGCGACTTTTTATCTCACAATTGCGAGTTTACATCTCGCATTCCTGACTTTATAAATCGTAATTGCAACTTAATATCACGCAGTTCTGACTTTATAACACACAATTGCGAGTTTTAAATCACTCAATTCTGACTTTATAACTCGCAATTGCGACTTTATATCACGCAGTTCTGACTTTATAACACACAATTGCGAGTTTATATCATGCAATTCTGACTTTATAACTCGCAATTGCGACTTTATCACGCAGTTCTGACTTTATAACACAGCTGTGAGTTTATCACGCAATTCTGACTTTATAACTCGCAATTGCGACTTTATATCACGCAGTTCTGACTTTATAACACACAATTGCGAGTTTATATCATGCAATTCTGACTTTATAACTCGCAATTGCGACTTTATCACGCAGTTCTGACTTTATAACACAGCTGTGAGTTTATCACGCAATTCTGACTTTATAACTCGCAATTGAGAGTTTATATCACGCAATTCTGACTTTATAACTCGCAATTGCGAGTTTATATCATGCAATTCTGACTTTATAACTCGCAATTGCGACTTTATATCATGCAATTGTGAGAAAAAAAGTCAGAATTGTGAGATAAAAAGTCACAATTACCTTTTTTTTTTTATTATTCTGTGGTGGAAACCATCTTCCATACCCTTGTTCCAAACCATGACAGAATTGTCCTTATTGGGTGAACTAGTCACTGTTATTCTTTTCTCTGGTGTATACCTCTGCCATTGTCTTATCATACACATTCTCGTGTTGTGTGTGGTTGTAGCTGAGCGTCCGGTCTCTCTGCAGGGCTTGCAGGGGTCTGGTCGGCCCCGAAGAGCCATAACGGGACTCCAGCTCCTCTGGTCGACTCAACAGCGCAGACCTCAGTAGATGGATCACATCTTCTCGTGCCTGGGTAGCAAGTAAAAATCATAAATGCGTTGGGATATTATTGAGGGTGCGAATTACAGGAGGGTCTGACCTGCCTAAAATTCCTTTATTTATGTATCATATTCTCAAAATGCATTTATTCAAATGGTTTA
The DNA here is from genome assembly GCF_029890125.1 of Rhinichthys klamathensis goyatoka. Taxonomy (NCBI): domain Eukaryota; kingdom Metazoa; phylum Chordata; class Actinopteri; order Cypriniformes; family Leuciscidae; genus Rhinichthys; species Rhinichthys klamathensis. Next base: position 2,001,702 of record NW_026606660.1, on the reverse strand, counting down.
GAATCAGCATAAATCTGTTCACTGTGAAAACAATTACATGTATTTAGTTTAAAAAAAGTATGAACATGATTAACATACATGGCTAGCTGTGGAACAAGCAATATTGACTTAGTTAGAATGTATGAGATTGAAACAAATAGTTTTTTCTTTTTAAATAAATATACATAAACCTAGTTATTGTGCATAAAAAAAACATTCATTTTATTAGGACCATTACATAAATCTTTTTACCGTTTAATTTATGTTCTGTGTGACTGACGAATATGCATAATTTTAATATTAAGTTTAGTTTGTTTGTTAAAAAGCTTTAATTTTCATATTACGAGTAGGCTACGTTAATTTCTCGACCCACATACATCTTGTTTTGACGTCCTTCAGGAAGGGGGCTAAATAAAATTTAGGCCTAAATATTTTTGTGTAAATGCTTGATCCCCTCTGAAGGGCGACAAAACGTAAGTGTCAACGCACGTGCAGTTCAGTAGAATGATAAAGTTTCCTCAATGTACGAATAACTGAAATATCGACAACATTTACAACAACGCTGAAATAAGAACGCGCCTAAATCTTAGGTGATTCTCTTTTACTGAAAACAAGGTTATTTCACTCTAAATCCTCCTTTTACCTATAACACGGCTAACAAAAATGTTCTAAGAACGTTTCACTTCCCACTGCGCAATGTGACGTCGGAGTGACGTCTTTTCTATGTAATTTTTGGACGTCCAATTTCGGTCCACTGAAGGGGTTGTTTTGTAACGCCGGCGACGTCTTTTTTCGACGTCTACCACACGTCTAATGTTGACGTCCATGGGACCAAATGTGGTCGTTTGTGGATGTCTTTTCAACATCAAATTTAGACTAATTTTAGACGTTGTTCTCCTATAACTGTAGTCCCATGTTTCAAAAGGGTGGAGGACATGTTTTCTGCACCATGTATTTACATTAATGCATTTGGCAGACGCTTTTATCCGAAGTGACTTACATTGCATTACACATTTACATTTCTATCAGTTCTTGCTTTCCCTGGGAATCGAACCCATGATCTTGGCGTTGCAAGCGCCAACGCTCTACTGTTTGAGCCACAGCATTATTAATAATCTGTATTAATCATGTTGATAACAACAATGCTGATATTTGTAAATATATTGCATATTAATCATGTAAATTTCCTGCACCTCTCCAAAAAAGTTACCCAGTTCAAAGGTCAAATGTTGAACTTCAACATGACGTCCAAGTTGGGTCATGGTTGGACGTCCAAATAGTGGACCTACTTTGGACGTAGAATAGATGTAAACTGGAAAACGTTTGTTCATAAATTTGAGAGAACGTTATCAGAACGATAGCCAAAGATGGACTCAGTCTCAGGCATAGGCGAGAACGGCCCCTCAATAAATATAAACAACGAAATAATTTAGCTGGACTCACACCAGATGGCGCCAGACTCATGAACACCAGACTAGACCGAGCAACTCAAAACTGAACACTTGTGTTTTTGCTAAATGAATAACCTACCCGCGTCATCTAACTGACGCTAAAGGTAAAGCGTCAGTTAAATGACGCCCTAGGATCGTCATCTAACTGACGCTAAAGGGTACCCTAAAACGTCGGATGTTGACGTATGGTCAAAAGCGTCAGTCATATGACGTCTTGCTTGGGATGAGACTGTGTTAGTTAAACTGCAACCTGAAAAAGACCAAATGACCAATAATCCCCTTCTCTGTTTACAGTAAAACAACGGAAAAAACTGTATAACTATGAAAATGATGTTACACATGACTTGCTCATTGTGGGATGAGGAAGCACACTTATGCAACAATGTTACATGTATTAACACATTAAAACATTTACATTGGTTTATTTGGTTCGGTTTATTTCAGACAGACTATAAGAGCATATTTACTTCTGTCTGAAACAGCTGTAGGCTGAAGCTCTTGCTTATAATGCCTACCCTTTTTGAACAACATCTCATATTTTAAACAAATAAAAATAAGTATTGTCTTAGATCAATATAATGTTGACAAACACATCTAAAGAGAATACAAAACCTAAGTATTTCCTATGCAATTCAATTTCACAATCTAGAATACAACACAAACAGCTTATTCATTAATCACTCTTTAAATTGTTTCATATGGTTTCATTGCATTATTTTTAAATAGTTTCTTTAACTTACTAAGTGTCCCACATATTTTTAGTTCCTCATGACAGTTATTCCATAAATGTACACCTTTAACTGAAATACAATGGTATTTTGCATTGGTCCTCACTTGGTTCTTTTTAAAAATACAGGTTCCCCTTAAGTCATGTTGGCATACTCTTTCTGTGAACAACCCTTGGATACTTTCTGGCAATTGATGGTTTTCTGCTTTATACATGATTTGTAGTGTTTTTAGTTCTACTAATTATTTAAACTTTAAAGCCTTTAATTCAATAAAAAGGGAGTTTGTTGGCTCCCTATGGGTGGTTTTCTTTATTATTCGTATGGCTCTCTTTTGAAGCATAAATATTGGATTGGTATTTGTTTTATATGTATTTCCCCATACTTCCACACAATAAATAATCTATGGAAGCACAGGGGAACAATACAAAGTATATAATGATTTTTCATTTAAGAAATCTTTAACCTTATATAATATTGCAATTGACTTTGAAATCTTGTTATAGATATATTAAGATATATGGGGCTTCCAATTTAAGTTTTTGTCTATAATTCCTCCAAGAAATATATTAGCTGACACCCTTTCGATTTCAACTTCATTAATCATTAATTTACCTATTGTATTTGATGAACGATTGCCAAACACAATACTTTTTTTTTTTACTTATATTTAACGTTAGTTTATTCGAATCAAACCAATTTTTTAGCAGTGTCATTTCTTTTCCCATTGTATCCAAAAGTTGTTTCAGATTGTCACCAGAACAAAATAAGTTTGTATCATCAGCAAATAATATCAGTTGTAATACTTTGGAAACCTCACATATATCAGTAATGTATAACAGAAAAAGCAATGGGCCCAGCACAGAGCCTTGGGATAATAAACTACATAATAAACATCTCTCATCTGAACCAAAGTTAAAGTTGATAAGCACAGACAGGTTGTGATGATAGATGATCATCCATCTTTAATAAATGAACGTTTCACCTGAATCTCTCCTTCCATGATCCCGAGCAGCTTCAGTAGGTTGTCTTTGGACAGATCCCTCAGCCCAAAAATTTGGTCGTCATTCTGTGCAGATTTATCATCATTATCTGGCTCGATTTTCTCGTCATCATCCACGTGTTTAACCTTGATAGTCTTTTCTGTCTCCAGTATTTTCCCCTCGTCTTCTTCCTCGACATCATGTGAAGTTTGCGTGGCAAGCTGATCTTCATTAACTGTGCCGTCATCATCCTCTGTATTGTCTTTGGACCTCATTTTCCTCCTGAGGGAAGAAACAGATTTTATTGCTTGCCAGTGTTGGCAACTCTAGCAACTCTAGTGCATGAAGATCATTTTGAAATATGAAAATATGAAAAAATAAAACAATTGTTTAGCAGCCTATTGTTACGATTTGCGTGGAAGCAAAGGCAGTAGGCGGATCTAAATGCAGCAGTAGACTTTAATTATATACAGACTCAGAACAGACAAGATACTCGTGGTACGCACATTAAAACATACATTCAATAACTGACCATGAACAAAAGAGCAGACAGGATTAAATACACAGACGGGATGAGGGAACAAGACACAGCTGGGGCAAATCAGAACACAGGTGAATAAACTGAACACTAACAAGGAGCGGGAAAACTGGGAACAGGACTGAACCAAATACACAATGACGGGGAAAACTCAGGGAAACAGATACAGAACAGACATAACTATAACATTATCCCCCCCTTCCATAAGGCGTGTCCCCGCGCCGAATAAACATCAAAAAGGGGCGGGAGGGTGGGCGCCCTGGAGGCTGACGAGGGCATGGCTTGCCCGGAACAGGAAGCCTCCAGGGCGGAGCAGGACGTGACGGCGGCCAGGGCGGAGCAGGATGAGGCGAAGGCCAGGGCGGAGCAGGACGAGGCGAAGGCCAAGGTGGAGCATGGCGTGGCAAAGGCCAGGGTGGAGCATGGCGTGGCAAAGGCCAGGGCGGAGCACGATGAGATGGTGGCCAGGTCGGAGCAGACTCAGACGAGGATGAGGACCATGTCGACGTCGTCTCCATGGCCCTCACGGAGTACCTTCTGCCCCCCCCCAAAAAAATACTTGGGGAAATCCTCGGGAGGAACCTCCAGGTGGTAAATGGGTTCCGGGCAGGCCTCCCGGAGCTTGAAGGGCGCAGGCAGGACGAGGCGCAGAGGCGGGGCCGGCAGGGCGAGGCGCAGAGGCGGGACCGGCAGGGCGAGGCGCAGAGGCGGGGCCGGCAGGGCGAGGCGCAGAGGCGGGGCCGGCAGGGCGAGGCGCAGAGGCGGGGCCGGCAGGGCGAGGCGCAGAGGCGGGGCCGGCAGGGCGAGGAGTCTGGGAACGCCCTCCGTAGCCTGGCGAAGCAAACGAGTCCTCCTCCTCCTTCTGCGACGACGCTTCACTGGGCTTGATTCACTACTGGACTCACTTGACTCGGTAGACTCACTTGACTCGGTAGACTCACTTGACTCGGTAGACTCACTTGACTCGGTAGACTCACTTGGACTCGGTAGACTCACTTGACTCGGTAGACTCACTTGACTCGGTAGACTCACTTGACTCGGTAGACTCACTTGACTCACTCGATTCACTTGACTCGGCACTTGACACGGCACTTGTCTCGGCATTTGACTCACTTGACTTGGGTTCGTCGAGACTGAAGTGACGTGCGGGTTCGACATGGCGGGACCCTGAAATGATGGTCTTCCTGGCAGCACGTGCAGACCTCATAGGAGGGTCAGCCACGCTGGAGATCGGTCCCGTACGGCCATAGACCGATCCGGTGGCTGGCTTGATTGCTGGCAAGACGTAGAGCGCGGTCTGAGGGAGCGCGGGTTCGGCTGAGCAGACCTGAAGCGCGGGCTTGTGGAGTGTGGTCTCGGCAGAGCTGAAGTAAAGCGCGGGCGCGACCGGGCTGACGTGAAGTGCAGGCTCTGGCAGCTTCTCCTCCACGCCCACGGTAAACGAAGAGCCGCTCCACAACAGGGCCAAGTCGATATACCACTCTAAAGAACCGTGCGGACCCGGTTCGGGCATCAAAGACCGGAGTGGTTCCGATAATCCTCCGCGGAAGAAGGCCGTGGGTGTTCATTTGCGCGAGATATGCCAGCTCGAGGAATTCTGCGACATAATCCTCGATGGCGCGATTCTCCTGGCGAAGACGGAGGATCTGGACATCAGGACTCCAGGTAGGCATGGCTGCTAGATCCTAGTGGGTCAGTTATTCTGTTACGATTTGCGTGGAAGCAAAGGCAGTAGGCGGATCTAAATGCAGCAGTAGACTTTAATTATATACAGACTCAGAACAGACAAGATACTCGTGGTACGCACATTAAAACATACATTCAATAACTGACCATGAACAAAAGAGCAGACAGGATTAAATACACAGACGGGATGAGGGAACAAGACACAGCTGGGGCAAATCAGAACACAGGTGAATAAACTGAACACTAACAAGGAGCGGGAAAACTGGGAACAGGACTGAACCAAATACACAATGACGGGGAAAACTCAGGGAAACAGATACAGAACAGACATAACTATAACACCTATATTATATTTAAACCCTGTAAAGTCTGACATATGAAATAATCAGATTTTTTTTTTTATGGACCAGTTTATTGAACCTTTAGACAAAATATATATTTTTTAAAAATCCCCAAAAAAGTTACTTGTGTGTTTACATCCAAATACATCCGGCTTTTATGGCTCATATAATATACTCATATACTGTACATATACTCATATACAGGTTTTAACTGTTTTAGTAAGAGTTTGAAATCAACATCCATGGGTGCAATTGAACTTTTGACTCAAATCCTGATAGTGGATATATAACGCTTGTGATAAACCATGTGATAACTATAGTCTCCATATCTCTCCCCTGTTGATAAATGATAAATAAAAACTGTAAGTGAAAAAACACTCTAAGCTGAACACTAAAACTCTATCCAAGAGGAACATACCTACAAAATAAAAAAAAACAATTGAATGGTGTTGTAAGAAATGCTGCTTTGGTGCTCTTTTCCATGTTTAGATCCATTTGAGAAGTAGACAAGGCTCAGAATAACTGTGCTGTTTATACAATGCTGGTGTATTAAATATCTGGATCAACCTCCAAAGTCATGAGAGGACTAGCTAAATGGTTTTCAAACCAGTGTTCATGTCATTTTTAATGTGTGGAAATGTATTTAAAGAATGGCTTAAAAGTAACGATTCAAGCTGTTTTTTATTTCCATCGTTTTTAATCCATTCCACACCGTGGCGTATTCACGAAGCACAAGCAGAACGAATGTCTGTCTAAATGGCTTGTAAACCGTCTCTTGTGACAGTGTTGCATTCAATCCAGTGGAACAAATTATGTTAGAAGAATGGATTTATGAACAATTGGTTCAGAAATTTCATCAGAATCAGTAGTTTAGCTGTTTTGTTGAGAAAAGACTATCTTATATGTTATGTTGTCTTACTATATACATGTGTGGTACTGTTATTTCATGGCTTAAAGGGGTAATGCATTACAATTTTTTATTTTAGAATATTTCCTGAGATACACTTATAATGTTAGTAGGATTTGTACATCAAAAGCAGTCGTAACATAGAAATAAAGGCCATTTCTACCAGAGGTGTAAAGTCCAGGGGTCAGAAAGTAAAAGTCCTGCATATGTTTATTCCACACATTAACTCAGCCAGCTGATTTCAAAAAGCATTTTCTTGCGAATGCAGGGGTTGATGCACAGTTGCACATCACCCTCTACAGTGGACTCAAGCATCATCCTATACACGGCCACAGAGTGTCAAGCTATTGTATGTGGATGTTTTTCTCCAAACCAAGATGAAATGTCAGAAATGCCAAGTTGCTCCGGAATATCCATCCATGCCTTCTTTCCTAGGAGACTCTTGCAGGTTAAATAAAATGTTATAGCTTCAATTAGCATCTAAGGAGTCATATCATTGTTACATTTTCCAAGTATTGATTTTAGATTGGGAGGAAAATCTGATTGATCATCTGTCCACTAAATGGGACATCATGCATCACTTGCTATATTTCAGCAACAACACTGTAAAAAATATTTGAGCAATTTAGTTATTTCAACTTATTTTTTTGTGTAGAGATAACTAGATTGTCCAGACAACAAGAAATTTTAAGTTTTCTTGTCCTCAACTTATCGGAAAAAAAAACCCATGCAAAAAGATAACACAAAATAATGAGTTAAGTTTTTTTACAGTGAATATTACTGTGACTGTTGTTCTTGAAAATACTTTATCTGCAGTCACTTTTTTGGCTGTAAATAAATGTATTTGTGGTATTAGAATGTAATTTGCAGTTACATCAAAAAAGTAGTTGATTACATAATGCACATTAATTTTAATGTGTTAATTTACTCATTACATCAGAAAGTAATCTGATTACATAATGCACATTACTTTTAATGTGTTACTTTACTCATTACATCAGAAAGTAATCTGATTACATAATGCACAAATACTTTTAATGTGTTCATTTACTCATTACATCAGAAGGTAATCTGATTACATAATGCACATTACTTTTAATGTGTTACTTTACTCATTACATCAGAAAGTAATCTGATTACAAAATGCTCATTACTTTTAATGTGTTACTTTACTCATTACATCAGAAAGTAATCCGATTACATAATGCACATTACTTTTAATGTGTTACTTTACTCATTACATCAGAAAATAATCTGATTACACAATGCACATTACTTTTAATGTGTTAATTAACTCATTACATCAGAAAGTAATCTGATTACACAATGCACATTACTTTTAATGTGTTACTTTACTCATTACATCATAAAGTAATCTGATTACATAATGCACATTACTTTTAATGTGTTACTTTACTCATTACATCATAAAGTAATCTGATTACATAATGCACATTAATTTTAATGTGTTACTTTACTCATTACATCATAAAGTAATCTGATTACACAATGCACATTACTTTTAATGTGTTACTTTACTCATTACATCATAAAGTAATCTGATTACATAATGCACATTACATTTAATGTGTTACTTTACTCATTACATCATAAAGTAATCTGATTACATAATGCACATTACTTTTAATGTGTTACTTATTACATCATAAAGTAATCTGATTACATAATGCACATTACTTTTAATGTGTTACTTATTACATCATAAAGTAATCTGATTACATAATGCACATTACTTTTAATGTGTTACTTTACTCATTACATCATAAAGTAATCTGATTACACAATGCACATTACTTTTAATGTGTTACTTTACTCATTACATCAGAAACTAATCTGATTACATAATGCACATTACTTTTAATGTGATACTTTACTCATTACATCAGAAAGTAATCTGATTACATAATGCACATTACATTTAATGTGTTACTTTACTCATTACATCATAAAGTAATCTGATTACATAATGCACATTACATTTAATGTTTTATACTCATTACATCAGAAACTAATCTGAAGTAATAATGCACATTACTTTTAATGTGTTACTTTACTCATTACATCAGAAACTAATCTGATTACATAATGCACATTACATTTAATGTGTTACTTTACTCATTACATCATAAAGTAATCTGATTACATAATGCACATTACATTTAATGTTTTATACTCATTACATCAGAAACTAATCTGAAGTAATAATGCACATTACATTTAATGTGTTACTTTACTCATTACATCAGAAACTAATCTGATTACATAATGCACATTACATTTAATGTGTTAATTTACTCATTACATCAGAAAGTAATCTGATTACATAATGCACATTACTTTTAATGTGTTCATTTACTCATTACATCAGAAAGTAATCTGATTACACAATGCACATTACTTTTAATGTGTTCATTTACTCATTACATCAGAAAGTAATCTGATTACATAATGCACATTACTTTTAATGTGTTACTTTACTCATTACATCAGAAAGTAATCTGATTACACAATGCACATTACTTTTAATGTGTTAATTTACTCATTACATCAGAAAGTAATCTGATTACACAATGCACATTACTTTTAATGTGTTCATTTACTCATTACATCAGAAAGTAATCTGATTACATAATGCACATTACTTTTAATGTGTTACTTTACTCATTACATCAGAAAGTAATCTGATTACATAATGCACATTACTTTTAATGTTACTTTACTCATTACATCAGAAAGTAATCTGATTACATAATGCACATTACTTTGTGTTACTTTACTCATTACATCATAAAGTAATCTGATTACACAATGCACATTACTTTTAATGTGTTACTTTACTCATTACATCATAAAGTAATCTGATTACATAATGCACATTACTTTTAATGTGTTACTTTACTCATTACATCAGAAAGTAATCTGATTACATAATGCACATTACTTTTAATGTTAATTTACTCATTACATCAGAAAGTAATCTGATTACATAATGCACATTACTTTTAATGTGTTCATTTACTCATTACATCAGAAAGTAATCTGATTACACAATGCACATTACTTTTAATGTGTTCATTTACTCATTACATCAGAAAGTAATCTGATTACATAATGCACATTACTTTTAATGTGTTACTTTACTCATTACATCAGAAAGTAATCTGATTACACAATGCACATTACTTTTAATGTGTTAATTTACTCATTACATCAGAAAGTAATCTGATTACACAATGCACATTACTTTTAATGTGTTCATTTACTCATTACATCAGAAAGTAATCTGATTACATAATGCACATTACTTTTAATGTGTTACTTTACTCATTACATCAGAAAGTAATCTGATTACATAATGCACATTACTTTTAATGTTACTTTACTCATTACATCAGAAAGTAATCTGATTACATAATGCACATTACTTTGTGTTACTTTACTCATTACATCATAAAGTAATCTGATTACACAATGCACATTACTTTTAATGTGTTACTTTACTCATTACATCATAAAGTAATCTGATTACATAATGCACATTACTTTTAATGTGTTACTTTACTCATTACATCAGAAAGTAATCTGATTACATAATGCACATTACTTTTAATGTTAATTTACTCATTACATCAGAAAGTAATCTGATTACATAATGCACATTACTTTTAATGTGTTACTTTACTCATTACATCAGAAAGTAATCTGATTACATAATGCACATTACTTTTAATGTTAATTTACTCATTACATCAGAAAGTAATCTGATTACATAATGCACATTACTTTTAATGTGTTCATTTACTCATTACATCAGAAAGTAATCTGATTACACAATGCACATTACTTTTAATGTGTTCATTTACTCATTACATCAGAAAGTAATCTGATTACATAATGCACATTACTTTTAATGTGTTACTTTACTCATTACATCAGAAAGTAATCTGATTACACAATGCACATTACTTTTAATGTGTTAATTTACTCATTACATCAGAAAGTAATCTGATTACACAATGCACATTACTTTTAATGTGTTCATTTACTCATTACATCAGAAAGTAATCTGATTACATAATGCACATTACTTTTAATGTGTTACTTTACTCATTACATCAGAAAGTAATCTGATTACATAATGCACATTACTTTTAATGTTACTTTACTCATTACATCAGAAAGTAATCTGATTACATAATGCACATTACTTTGTGTTACTTTACTCATTACATCATAAAGTAATCTGATTACACAATGCACATTACTTTTAATGTGTTACTTTACTGATTACATCATAAAGTAATCTGATTACATAATGCACATTACTTTTAATGTGTTACTTTACTCATTACATCAGAAAGTAATCTGATTACATAATGCACATTACTTTTAATGTTACTTTACTCATCACATCAGAAAGTAATCTGATTACATAATGCACATTACTTTGTGTTACTTTACTCATTACATCAGAAAGTAATCTGATTACATTATGCACATTACTTTGTGTTACTTTACTCATTACATCAGAAAGTAATCTGATTACAGTATGCACATTACTTTGTGTTACTTTACTCATTACATCAGAAAGTAATCTGATTACATTATGCACATTACTTTGTGTTACTTTACTCATTACATCAGAAAGTAATCTGATTACAGTATGCACATTACTTTGTGTTACTTTACTCATTACATCAGAAAGTAATCTGATTACATTATGCACATTACTTTGTGTTACTTTACTCATTACATCAGAAAGTAATCTGATTACATTATGCACATTACTTAGTGTTACTTTACTCATTACATCAGAAAGTAATCTGATTACATTATGCATGTTACTTGTAATGCGTTACTCCCAACACTGCTCATTTCAGATGAGATTGAAAACATCTGATCGCTATCTTTTCCACAATCTGAAAACATCAATAGATCAATATAGATTGCAGTCTGAGGTTTTCTCAGAGAGGAGAACTACCGTAGAAACGTGTCCATTTTGAACATAATCAGAATGATCAGCTAATAAGGGTAAATCGACTCTAGACTGGAGTGAGCGTGAGCGTTTTCTACATAGTCTGAGTTGGGTTTCCAGGGGTTGTTCCTTCACCGGTTGTAGAGATATTTGATGGAATCACGTCCTCATGTTCTGATATCAAAGACATGCAACGTTTAACTTGTGTGAAGTTCTCTGTCTGCTGGTTGAACGGGAACAAACTCAATTGCGATTGCAATAATCAAAGCATATTATATTTTTGGTTTCCATGTGATTTTATATATATTCATTGGTTTGTTAAATACACACAATATTGCTGTTATTACTGTATTGTGTTTAATACAGTATATCTTCAGTTAAAAACATAAAAGCAAATGCATAAATCTTTTTGAAAAGAGCAATAAAAACACACAAGAAAAAAATCATAATTCTTTGCTGATCAAAAGTAACACTAAAATATAAAGACAATATATCTTATAGTATGCTTATTATGTTTTATGCGCAGGCATGTAGATGGAAATCAAGTGAGATTTTGTAGGGGAAAACATTTCAAACATTAGGGAGGAACCACATAGTTTGCAGATGTTTGCAGATTTTAAAGGGACAAATGTGCCCATGGGAACATCCCTGTTTTTTTGCTGAGCTGGTGGTGTTATTGGCTCCTAATTTGGTCTGCTTTTGAAGATAACCAAGAGACACAGCTGGTACCAGCAGCTGTCCAAAATCCACATTCCTGTGCTGCCAATAAAGAAATGAAAGGTTTTAGTGGACATGATGGGTCCAATGTGTCTAAATAAGGGCTAGGAGAGTCATGGCATGTGCGCTTGTGGCTTTGGCAAGACATGAAGTCTGCACACTAAAGGCCTCACACTGAAGGTTCACATTTGCGTTCCTGGTCACTTTAAAAGGTGCCCATAAGCGCTATAAACAAACTAATACCAATATAGAAAAGAAAATGAACTTTGCAGGTAACAATACACACGACCTGTTTGATGGACACTTGTTTAGAGAGGAGGAAAGAAGGTCAAAGTCTGTAACAGTGTTTTATCATCCGCTCTGATAACAGTAAAACAGAGACAAACATTACGAGCACACAATCTCGTGTACGTTTTATGATTCTCTTTGATATATTTTTATAATTTGCGATCTGTATCTATTACGCATGAGTAAATATTACCCAGTTCATCTTACTGTATACAGTCATCAGCTTCTATTTATATCAGCCATCCATATCTTATGTTCAGTCGGAGCAGTTGTCTTATTGGATTTCAGCTTGTAGTATGTTACTCACAAATACTCGAACTGATCTTATTAAAAAATTATTTCTTATTTCTATAAGATTCTATAAATCTCACTTCTTATTTTGTGCAACGATCATTCAACACCCATTACATTCAAAATGTGTTTGTCAGTAATAAAATCACTAAATAATAAAATGTGATGTTATTTCAATAAACGATGAACGGTGGTGCACAAGGATACAAGGATACGTTTTCAACATTGATAATAATCAGAAATGTTTCTTGATCATCAAATCATCATATTAGAGTGATTTCTGAAGGATCATGTGACACTGAAGAGTAGAGTAATGATGCTGAAAATTCAGCTTTGATCACAGGAATAAATTTAATTTTACAATATAGAAAACAGTTCTTTTAAATTGTTAATTTAAATCGGCTAATGTGCCTACATTGCTACACATGATACCCATTAATACCTTTCTAACAGGTTAGATTCTACTGTAACATCATAAGTAAATCAAAACCAAGACCTCTGGTTACATGACATCATTGGATAGCTCTTTAAAAAGCCATTCCAAGGGGGTGATTTTGAAGTTCAACTGCGAGCCGCAGTATTAATAGGAGCCGTAAACGACACCTGGATGAGGCGGTGATAATATACAGTAGCCTACATAGTCAATAGTCAATGGGCCGAACATGAACTTGACCAGAGACAACCACGCATCCAGAATCTCAGCAACACACACACCAAGAACCGACACCACAACGGTCCTCAAAACAATAATATCCTAAAAACAAGGCAAAACGTTCCTTCACTTTCCAATCACAACTATTAATAAACGGCCAAAGGCAGCAGTCCACTGCTGTTGAGAATTGATGAGCACTTTTTTTATGCTGTCACCCAAAGCAATTTTTTTATGGTAAAATTAAAATTGTAAAAAGCCAAAAGCATATTATATTGACCTACATTAAAGGGATAGATCACCCAAAAAATCATCATTTATTCACCCTCATGTCGTTCCAACCCTGTATGCGTTTCTTCTGTTGAACACAAAAGAAGATATTGTGAAGAATGTTGTTAACCAGATAGGTGACGGCACCCATTGACTTCCAACTATGGAAATCAATGGTTACCATCAACTGTTTGATTACCAACATTCTTCAAAATATCTTCTTTTATGTTCAACAATGTGTTCAGAATTTTCATTTAGGTGAACAATCCCTTTCAGTAACATTTTGGCTTTGTGTATATTTGAGAAAATATATTGATTAAGTATGATCTTTATAATAAATCATTTTCATATTTTTGGTTAATAAAATAATGATATAATAGGCTATATATATATATCATAAAAAGATATTATTTGAGAAAAACTAATACATTTGGCTGTAACAAATTAGAAGTTAGACCAAAAGATCTTTTTTTTTTTTCTTTTTTTTCAGTGTATACAACTGCAGGACATACTTTTCAAATGTGCACAATATTATGTTAATTTATGCCTAAACTATTTCAACTATTAAATGTGATTCTTCCATGCAGTCACATGATATATAGCTTTAACTTGCATTTTACAACTTTCCAAATTTAAGAAAAACGTGCAAATGTTGCATTTGCCTGAAATGTGTGAAAGTCTAAAACACACTGCATGCCACTCTCATGTGGCGATCTTTAGTAAATTATTAATAAAGTGGTGGATAGAAATTGGTGCGATCACATAGAACAAGAACACATGAATGAAACATGAATTAAACACTTACCCACAATAGTCCCAAAGTACATTCCTACAGTATGTTCTCCAGGTTAGACGATTCTCCTAAAAGTGAAACCCATTATCCAAAGATCTTTCCTCTGTAAGATAGTGCTATGAGAATCAGGTGCTTCAAACCATGAGGCAACAAGTGAAAGAAAGCATGACCGAATGCAAGTCGTTAGGCTGTAAAATCAATGAGTCACAAACAATGAAGCTGTTATTCTATTCCAGGGACAAGAGGTGCGCATGCTTCCTCTATCAGTGATTGTGTGCAGCTCCACCGCGCTGCTAAGCTATATATAACCTCTCCGCTTACTCAGTTGTAGCCATTCGGGTGTGAGAGTGACTTTAGGCTCTCAGAAGTGACAGCTGAGCCCTCCGATTCACACATCAGAGAACGATCAGGCCTGTTACTCCACCCACATGCAGTCCAGGAACTGCTGCGACAAGACCTGAGCTCTGAACAAATGGAGAATTTGTCCTAATGGATTCAGCTGAGAGCAGCAACTATGATGTTGCTATGCAGTATCACATAAATTACCACTAAACACATTTTCTGTCCATTTTACAGTATTATTATTAATTATAACTAGTAAAGAATAGTGCATCAAAGTGTACCTTTAATGTTGGCAACTTGGCATGACAGAGAAAGTAAAAAAGGTTTTACAGGCCTTCACAAAAATCATTTTTGATTCATTTGAATTATTTCTAAATTGTTATCGCTAGCACAATGCGTTAGCATTACACTATTAACTTTTCTTTCGGGTTACCGTCTCTTTTCTCTCTCATTCTTTTTTTGGGTCCATCAAATAACTGTGGTAAGCCAGAATCAGTAAACAGACACAGTGAGCCATGGCATTTTCTCCTGTCATTGTCACTTGGACTGTCTGCCACGCCTTCTCTTTCAGCGGTGAGGGTTTCACTTGTGATAAATGCAGGGAAATAGTTAGGCAAGGGGTATGCAAGTTCGGTCCTAGAGAGCTGCTGTCCTGCAGAATTTAGTTCCAACCCTAATCAAACACACCTGAACAAGCTAATCAATGTCTTCAGGATTACTAAGGCTATAGGCAGGAGAGGTTTTTTTCGGTCTCTCTAGGACCGAACTTGCCTACCCCTGAGTTAGGCTGACAGAGAAGATTTCAGAATGAGAGACACGCATCTAAACTTTAAGCGAGGATAGTAAGAATGCAAGGGCTATAGATATGGCTTTGGATGCGACTAGCTTAGCGATCCCCATACATTGTTTGGTTCTGGTTGCAGAGCCCCCACAGCAGGGCATACCAGATAGCTTAGAAAAACTCGATGTTGCAACAGAAACTATTGACTCTCTTTTCCAGCACTTTAGACATGGTTGCTCCTTTGCGCTTAAAGAAAATTAAGGAAAATAATTTGATGCCATGGTACGACGAGCACACTCGGGCCCTCAAGAGAGCAGCCTGAAAAATGGAGCAAAACCAGAGGTATTTTGCATTTCGTGGAAGGACAGTGTTACTGCATACAGAAAGGCCTTAAAAACTGCTAGATCTGCTTACTTTTCGACTCTCTTAGAAGAGAACAAACACAACCCTAGGTATTTATTTGATACAGTGATTAAATTAACAACAAATAAAGCTTAAACTTTGGACGTTTCCGAACAGCACAGCAGTAATGACCTTATGAAGTTCTTTACTTGCAAGATTGATAATATTATGGGGAAAAATTATAACCAAGCAACCGTCTACTACAGTATTGCATCAGATGTCGTGCTATAGACCCCTGAGGAAAAATTCCATTCAATTGCTGTAGGAGATGAAGAATTGTCTAAACTTGTTAAATCATCAAAATCAACAACATGTATGTTAGACCCTTTACCAACCAAGCTACTAACATAGATGCTTCCAGAGGTCATAGATCCTCTTTTAAATATTATTAATTTGTCGTTGTCATTAGGATATGTATCAAAAACTTTTAAGCTGGCTGTTATTAAACCTTCTATAAAAAAAACACACAACTTGATTCTAAAGAATTAGTCAACTACAAGCCAATCTCAAATCTACCCCTTCTGTCAAAAATACTAGAAAAGGCAGTATCCTCACAACTATGTTCCTTTTTAGAAAGAAATTATATCTGTGAGGATTTCCAGTCAGGATTTAGACTATGTCATAGAACTGAGACCGCTCTCATTAGAGTTACAAATGATTTGCTCATCTGATCATGGTTGTTTCCCTCTATTAGTGTTACTGGATCTTTGATACTTTCGACCACAACATTCTTTTCAATAGACTCAAAAGATTCATTGGCATTAGCAGAATTGCATTGGCATGGTGTAAATCATAGTTATCTGAGTGTTATCAGTTTGTAGCAGTAAATGAAGAGATATCTTATCGATCACAAGTTCAGTATGGAGTACCACAAGTCTCAGTACTAGGACCATTGCTTTTCACCATGTACATGCTACCCTTAGGAGATATCATTAGGAAGCATGGCATTATCTTTCACTGTTATGCTGATGATACTCATGAACAAACTACAGCTGGTCCAAAATGCAGCAGCTCGAGTTCTTATTAGAATCAAGAAGTATGACCATATTACCCCGGTTCTGTCAACACTGCAATTGGCTCCATATTAAACATCGTATACATTTTAAAATATTGCTAATTACTTACAAAGCACTAAATGGTTAGCTCCCCAGTACTTGAGCGAGCTCTTAACGCATTATAGTCCTTCACGTCTATTGCGATCTCGAAATTCTGGCCAGTTGATAATACCTAGAATATCAAAATCGACTGCTGGCGGTAGATCCTATAACGCATTATCACATTTCTATAATTCAAATCAGTTAAATGATTGTTAGGATGCATAAATTAGGTCAACTGGAAAAAGGGAACACTTCCTATAACACCCGATGTACTTGTCACATTGTAAGAAGAATGGCATCTATTAGTCTGTCTGTCTCATCCTTATCCCGTAGTCAGCCGGATCCGGGCCGTATCAGATGGTGGACCTGCGCCTCACACGACCACAACACATCCCTGAATGTCAGAGACCGTGTCAACTAGACAATCTCCTGTGAAGGCCTCATCGACACGACAGCCATCGGCACTGATACTCAACAAAGACCACAAGAACCAGACAGGTCCTCCACATAGACAATATTAACTGCACTGACACTATTGATGAGAACTGAACTTAGCTGGAGGATAACCACTGTTTCCTGCAGAGTAGCTTTATAGCGGAAGTTAACTCATTATATAATTGATCTTTACACAGTTATTGTACCGAAATGAATCAACATTGAACTGATTTGAACTGAATAATAATGACTGTTATCTTTTTAGAGCTGCTTTACAGCAGAGCTGAATTCTGTTTGCATCATTGTATCTTTATTTTTATCACTGTAAAGCTGACTTGAAACAAGCTGTATTGTTTTAAGCGCTATATAAATAAAGGTAACTTGACTTGACTTGTTTTCTATATTGTTAGCTATTTTAACTTGCAATTAAGACCAAAATATACCCTTTAAGAAAGTAAGAGTTTGGTGCAGTCGTTTCTATTCCTCTTTTTGACCACCAGATGGCCATAATGTACACAGTGTTGAAAAGCTTTGAGTAATGAACACTCTTACAATACAGTGCTACAGAAATAACATATTTTTGTAGGCCCAAACCCCAAAATGAGTTTGGTTGAATGGGTTTTTGGTTCAGTGCCTGAAATAAGGTCTGTGGTGAACACAAGCTCAAGATATTTTTATGTTTTATTCTACAACATAAAATACATCAATAAGACCAACTTGTGATTTTTTTTTTTAAAGCTTTCATGTCTTGAAACTGGTTGCTAACAAGTGTCTAAATGGGACTAGAGAGGTTGTCGGGGACATTAAACAACATCAAAACAAACCGGTAAACTAGCCGTTTCTCACTAGCTGCTTTCACAGCCTCACTGTGTTTATAATCATACTCATAAAAGTTGTATTAATTTGTGAAGATTATCATAATGAACAAAATATGTAAGAATCATCCAAAATGCCAAAAAACAAACACAAAAAAAAAGTAGGGCGGGACTTAATTGTTTTTGTCCATGGCTCATGTAAGTGACAGGTTGTCCCGCCCCCGCGCCAGTAAACATGTCATCAGAGAAGTTATTTTGATTAAAGATTACTTTTCATGTGGTGTTTTTGCCCACTGTATAGAATGAAATTATGCATATTTGTACGCATCTATACATTTGTGGTTGTGCTCTATGCAAACTGCTGAGAACCAGATCGGGCCAGTTCCGGTTAGGAGACTTTTAAATGAATTTGAAATTAAGAAATATAACTTTGCACAAGTTAAGAAATATCCTAAAACACCAGTTTTTAAATAAACTTGAATACAAAAATATTGTAAAAATGCACAAGAATCAAAGAAATATCATAGAATGGCTACTTTTTAAATAAAGTTTAATATAAAGAATTAACATGAATATAAAAAAAAGTGCACAAGTATGAAGAAACATCTTAATAGCCTTCTTTAACTAATTACAAATATAAAAAGTTTGCTCAAAGTAAATTATACAGTATTAAGCACGTTGTTAGATTTTGCTCTTTCCTTCCTTCCTCCATCCCTGTCAGGAGCAAGTTGTGGCCATCTTGTTATATACTTTTCCACCTCTTTATCAGTGGGCATCTTGGTATTGGCATTTGTCCTCACTGCATCTGTAAAAAGAAAACAATGGTCAAAAATAGATAGTTATACTTTTTTGATAAAAAAAAAACAAGATTGTTATCAAACAAGTGCAATAGCCTACATATGATGGATTTTTGTTGTTATTTGTTGGGTTTCCTCTAAGATCAGAAAAGACAGATGCTACTTAAACCCTTAAAGGAAGAAATATAAACATTCAACATATTAATATGAAAGTGGTCTTACACAACAGACAGTATAGCAGCCTCTGTACTGGAATATATGTATATATAAAATCAACTTACTGACTACAACAGTCCTGAGGGCCAATGCACGAAATATACTTTTTGGTTTGCACCACTCCAGTTCATTTTTTTGGTTCACAAAAATGTTTCCCAGCATATGTTACACAGCTTCTTTAGTGGAAAACCAATAATTCCAAAATAGGTTACCTTTTTTAAACACACACACACACACACAAATTTGAGAATCACATGTTCGTCACAAACGACTCGTGTGAATGCCAAATTGTCCTGAAACTGATATATAATAATTACATATTTTAACATAGATAAATATATTAATAAATAAGAATCTTTACATTACAATTCCTTTCAGGAAATACATAATAATATTTAATTGTGTAAGGGATTTGTGGAATGTCAATCATCTATGGCAGCCGAGTGCACGCGCTTCATGTGTGATGTTTTTAATATAACTCTCACGAGCTCTCACAGTCACGTGCTCGTCCCAGTTCCAGGAAGTTCCCGCAGCATCGGCACAGATAGGCTCGTTGCTAGCTGTCAAACACTGTGTCCTGTCAGATATAAGCTCAGATAAATGGACAATTAAACGGTTAAAACGGGGGAAAAAACAACAGCGTCTCGCAGAACAATGGGATGACATACATTTATAATTCGAGGATCTGTGTTTTAGCGAGTTTAAATGGCAAATATGGAAGCTAACTAGCAATATGCTCAAGACACATTAACAACACAACAAAAACAAAGGAGTTTCAGTGTTGTTTTTTAGACATTGGACCGACACAGGACTCAAGAAGGATGGAGTGGGACATTTGACAAGAGGCGAGATGGTTAACAAATAAGTTAACGATCTATGACTGCTGTGTAGTAGTAGTGGATTTGCTATATTTAGTTTGTTTACTATTGTCCTGTCAGCTGACATCAGATTCTACAGTGCTCGGGCGTTTTATTTTCTGTTTTACTATTTTTGGTTAAGTACATAAGAGCTCCAGTATGCATGACGCATATGAACCGGTTCCTATTCTGGAGAAATTACCCCTCCAGATAGACTGTCTGGCGGCCTGGGGTGAGTTTGCATTTACATCTAGTCATTTAGCAGACGTCTTTATCAAAAGCGAGTTCTGCTTCCCTTTCAGTCGTTCACATTTCCTTATACACTTTTAAACTCTCACATGTGGAGTATCATTGATAACTCCTTTTCATTCGTCGATAAAAGACAGTGTGTCAAAACCTTAGCATTTCCTGAATGAATTTGTAGATTTCAAAATCCTGCTTCCCCCTATTATTGTTGAATCACGGAAGCTACACCAGTTACTTTTGCCAAAAGATTTATTATTTATACATGTGTCAGACAGAGAGAAACACAGGCATAGAAGAATAAGGCTATACGAGAGGAGTTCTTCATTCCAGATTTCTCTGTTCCCCATCTCTCTATCTTCTCACCCCATCATGCTAGCTGGGTGTTTCCTCCCTAATGCCTCAGTTTCTCCTTCCTCTCACCCGGTCATGCCTTTATGTTTCTCTGAGGTGGTACAGTAAGATTGAGCTTATATACATCACAGAGAGACGTACAACTTCCTTGTAAGGTAGAAAAACATGTTGCTTATGTTTAAAGATGGAATGTATACCTAATACAGATGGTACAATCCACTATCCACATTAAGAAACTATTTCTCAGTGTATACATCTGTGGTACATTTGCATCAGTTGAAACTTTCCTTCTCTTGCAAAGAGCAAACCAACTGTACACATGTGAAGTATCATCATCATTGGGACATCTCTGCTATTAAAGTGAACATTGCATACCTCTAAGCTACTCTGCCAACTCTGCTCAGCACATATGTACAAACATAGTCTGACTTCACAAAACACATTATGAAATTATTATGAAAATCATTCAAGAAAGAAAACTAAAAAATAACATTAAAATAGTATTTTTAAGTCTTAAAATTGTTGTATAGTTGTTCAAATCACCAGAAAGCTGTTTCCTCTGGCTGTGTCTCAACATATTTTTAGCTGTTGACATAGACATAGTTAGTATTTCCTCCCAGACAGATATTTGAGCAATATGGATCGTATAGTTGAATATTTGTTGATCAAATAGTGGAATAGTTGTAGGGCTGTGCAACGATTAATCGCATTCAAAATAAAAGTTTGTTTACATAATATATGTGTGTGTACTGTGTATAATTATTTTGTATATATACACTACCGTTCAAAAGTTTGGGGTCGGTACGATTTTAAATACTTTTAAAATAATTCTCTTCTGCTAACCATGGCTGCGCTTATTTGATTAAAAATACAACAAAAATCAGTTATAGTATTAAATATTATTCCAGTGTAAATCAGCTGTTTTCTGTGTGAATATATAGTAAAGTGTAATTTATTCCTGTGATCAAAGCTGAATTTTCAGCATCACCAGTGTCAGTGTCTTCAGTGTCAAATGATCCTTCACAAATCAGTATAATATGAGGATTTGATGCTCAAGAAACATTTATTATTATTATCAATGTTGAAACAGTTGTTGGTCTGTCAGTTGTACAGTTTTTTTTTTTTTTTTTAGGATTCTTTGATGAATAGGAAGTTCAAAAGACTTTTGTAACATTATAAATGTCTTTACTGTCACTTTCGATCAAATTAATTATTCCTTGATAAATAAAAGTATTGATTTCTTTCCTCCAAAAAATAAAAATAAAATTCTCACTGACCCCAAACTTTTGAACGGTAGTGTAACTACACACATATGCATGTAGATATTTAAGAAATATTTGCATTTATATACTGTCTTTATACATAATGTATATTATATAAATATAAACACATTTTTTCTTAAATATATACTGTACATGCATGTGTGTGTATTTATACAAAATAATTACACACAGTACACTTTTATTGTGGATGCGATTAATCGTTGCCCAGCCCTAGACCCAGTTTTGTCTCAGAACCTGATGAGCTGGTCCACACGCCTCTGATGTCCAAGAAACTTTACCATGTTTAGACCTCTTGCGATGGACTGAGCCTCTTAATTCTGGATTATACTACAGAATTAGTCATTTGCAAATCTTTGCCGTGTCATTTAGTGTGATAATGATACTGTGATTGCAGATGATTGGCTCCTTGTCGGGACCAAACCGGGTCATCTCCTTCAGTACAGGATCAAGAAAGATGCAGGTGCGTAGTTTTTGTTTCTGCAATATTCTGCATTGATTATTTGTTGGATTTACTTTTAGTTGAATTGATAATATATTTCATTACAGGTACAAACCGGTTTGAAGTTACATTAGAGAAATCCAATAAGAACTTCTCAAAGAAGATTCAGCAGGTATGAACCAATAGAGAAGTCCATCCATTAGAGGATTAATTCACCTAAATGTCGTCATTATTTACGCACCGTCATGTTGTCGGTGAATAGTGCTTAATTTGTGGTCTGCTTCTCACACTAAGCTATCGTATGACTTCAGAAGATGTAGAACACGGTCCACAAGTCTCATCATGGGACATTTTTATGGTGTTAAATAATGCGATATTCGATATGCTTAAAGTGTCAATTATCTTTAAAATATATTTAAAATTATATAATCTACATACGTGTTTCACATTCTTTTTTTGACAAGAAAACATCCCTATAACTTCTGAAAGTGAACAGCAGTGTTTTACTGTAGCATTAGAAGTGTTATTTTAACATCAGTGTAAACCAGGGCCCGTGTTCATAAAGAATCTTAATGAAAAGAGTTGCTCCTAGTGACGAAAATTCTTAGAAATGTGGGCGTTTACTCTTAAAATTAAAGAAAATATCCTAGTAAAGAAAAAAAGTAATTCAGAAAGTATCTTAACCCTTAAACGAGGACTTTTAAGAGGCTTAAGAGTTTCTTTAGCAGAGGATAAAATGGCAGAAAGATGAAGAGGGAGAAGAAATGTGTTGCAGACAATGGATGACAGTGAGTTAATAAGACGCTATAGATTGACACCCGGCCCAAATTTTCCTTTAAGGATGGCCTTGTGTTCATCCACTAACTGGGCTAACAGTAAACACTGTTCCTCTGTCCAGTCGGGCTTTCTCGTCCTTCTTGGTTTTGATTCCATGTTTGTTACATTAAAACCAACATTCAAACCACCACTTAAATAGACACGCCAGCAATCAGTGTAATTGGAAAGAGTGGAACAATTTTTTATCATTCTAAGCCGATCAAATACCTTATGGGAAATTAACAGCATGGTAAATAAAATAAAATAAAGGATTTATATACGCATATATAATGTGTTTGTGTGTGTGTGTGATAGAACGGTCAAATAGGAAAAATTACGCATGTAATTTCAAAGTGAAGGCCTAGAATAGCTATACTCAAAATCACTCTTTTTTTCCTTCTTGGACAACCAACCAATCACAGACTTCAAAAGATTGTGTCACACATAGCAACGGGGTCAACCCCGCCTCCTCACTAAGATGAGAGTTGTTGTCTTTTCCTTACTCAGAGTTGCTCTCAGATCGGTCCCGAATCGCTCTTAAGCTAAGACTGCTACGTACATTTTTTTAAGCTAAATTAAGAGTTTCAGGAAAGCCTACATTAAGTTAATTTAACATCAGAAGTCTCATCATGGGCCATTTTTATGGTGTTCTTTGGTCCTTTGTGGAGTTTGACATCTGTTGTCACTTTAAACTGTGATTTTTTTTTTTTTTTTTTTTTATAAGCTGCATGAAGATTCTTCAAAAATTCTCTCTTTTTTTTAAAAAAAAATAGAAAAATTTGCTGCATGAGTGACATCAAATAATGACAAATTGACTGTGGTGAACTAGCTATGTCTAAAGAAATGAATTTACTTCTGGGCATCTCTTATAATCTGTCAATTCCTCTTTCTATAATCCTCTTTCAGCTGTTTGTGGTTTCGCAGTACAAGATTTTGGTTAGTCTTTTGGGTGAGTATTTTTTTTCCCCCACAGAATTGTGAAGTCTTTGTCATATGATGTGTAGTCATATGTACTTTCTTTGTTGGTTGCATACTTGAGTTCAACTTGCAGACTTATGTGGTGTAGTGTATTTGGTGTCAGCGGTGCCATTGCCCTCTTTTATTTCAGAAAATAACATCCACGTTCATGACTTGCTGACGTTCCAGCAGATAACTGTGCTGTCCAAAGCCCGAGGAGCTACACTGTTTGCCTGTGACCTGCAGGTACGTTACAGAAGTCCTCTGGCCTGCTGATGTGTTCATGCATACATATTTATATTTAATTATGCGTAATAAATTATGCGAGTGGTTACTCTGCGAGGACTGAACTCGAGGAGAACTGACTTCATATACCTTCTAAAAATCACAGCCACAGTTGCTTAAAAGTCATTGCAAAAGAAAACATTTATTCTGTGAAAAAAAAAGATGACTGATTTTTTTGTTATGAAATGATATTCATACACTTTTAAGTGTGCCTAAGGGTCTCTGCGGGCCCTTTAAAAGTTTTAAATATCTTAACTGGTATAAGAAAAGTCATAATTATAATCTCAAGAGGTCTTTAATTTGGGGATAGAAAAAGGCTGATATAACAAACTGATAGTTGTATAATGTCTCTTGCATAATCCAATGTTTCTTTTCTGGGTAAAATAATGAATGTGGTTAATAAGAAATATTATATAGCAAAAAAACTGTAGTTTGCCATGTTGTCTTATTTGTATTTTTTTTACATATAATATTTCTCATATAATGTTGGACTGTTGAAGGTTAAATGGATCCAATCCATAACATTTTAAAATAATCCACAATAAAAAGGATTTGATGATGCAGCCGTATAACCGTATTCAAACCGGATCAAAACATTAATCTAGTATTTTAATGACAAAAGTTCAAATAAGTGAGCAAGTGACAAAATAAAAAACAACTGATGTTATTTATCGGTTGTTAAAATAGGTTTCGGTGTCAGCCCAAAAGAATCCTATAGATGCATCCCACATTTGAACTGTAAAGTTGTTTAAATTGTGCTTTTTACAGTCATCCTGTGGTTTAGTATGTTACCGTAGACAGACATTGTTGTATCCTGCTCATATGGTAATACTTATATTTGTGCAGGTCTTGAAAAAAGCCTTACATTTGATTTTTAAAACCCTGCAAATACCCTGAATACTTTTGGGACCACTTTTAGTCAATGCCATTGCCTGTTAATAATCTGACTTCCAGGTCCCCCTTTTTGAATCGCATGCATTTGATGTCTCTCTCTCTCTCTCTCTCTCTCTCTCTCTCTCTCTCTCTCTCTCTCTCTCTCTCTCTCTCTCTCTCTCTCTCTCTCTCTCTCTCTCTCTCTCTCTCTTCTCTCTCTTCTCTCTCTCTCTCTCTCTCTCTCTCTCTCTCTTCTCTCTTCTCTCTTCTCTCTCTCTCTCTCTCTCTCTCTCTCTCTCTCTTCTCTCTTCTCTCTCTCTCTCTCTCTCTCTCTCTCTCTCTCTCTCTCTCTCTCTCTCTCTTCTCTCTCTCTCTCTCTCTCTCTCTCTCCCTCTCCCTCTCCCTCTCTCTCTCTAGAAGTCCAGCTCAGGTGAGGCCAAACTGCGCATGTGTGTTGCAGTGAAGAGGAAGATTCAGCTGTATTACTGGAAGGACAGAGAATTCCTTGAACTACAGGTTGCTTGAGGCTTGGAAACAACACACAAACAACATATTTTTGATATATTTGATATACAGTAGGCTAAATCTTGTTTGGTCACTCCTGCAGGGAGATTTTGCCGCTCCAGACATTCCCAAGTCCATGGCTTGGTGTGAGAACTCAATATGCGTGGGTTTCAAACGAGACTACTATCTGATCCGGGTAAGGAGGAAAAAATAATGCAGCTCTGCTTATATTTAGTGTCCTTTGCAATTTTGACAGAAGTTCATTTATGTTAGCCAGCAACAATACAACAGTGGCCCAATAGGGCAAGTGATCATTTCGTCCACACCCCCATGGTAACTTAAATCAGAAAACCAATATTTAGCTTTTCCTCACTAGTGTCAACATCAGCCCTTTTAAGCACACTTTGTTTCCTCTTAAACTAATAAAATCAGTCAGATGTTTAGTGAATGGTCTATGATCCATGATATATAGCTGATATATAGTGTATAAAGACTAGATTGCTCTCCTATAACCTGCTGCTTAATATACCATGTGTGTATATCAACAAGCTCTTTATATATATACATATATTACGGGTATTAACTTACATTAGGTTGTTGTTGTTGTTTTTTTGGGTCAATCATATGACTTTTCTCTTTTCTCTTCAGATGGATGGGCGTGGCTCAGTCAAGGAACTGTTCCCCACTGGGAAACAGCTGGAACCGTTGGTGGCCCCATTGGCTGATGGGAAGGTGGCAGTGGGTCAGGATGACCTCACGGTTGTTTTGAACGAAGAAGGCGTCTGCACTCAGAAATGTGCCCTAAACTGGACGGACATTCCTGTTGCAATGGGTATGATGTCAGTCTTAACAAACGTGTTTCTCTAATTCTCATAAGCCACTTATCAAACATGTTACTACATCAAACGGGTTCAGTCAACAACAGATTCTCATAAAAAACTGGTGTCCAGTTACCATCCGATCAGATAACCTGAGCAAAAAAAGTGGTTGAAAATCATTACTTCCAATGTTGTGAACAATCGAATCTTTAGTAGCTTAATAAAACAAACTGGAAGCAAAACATGCTTAACAATGTAATTTCTTTCATTGATGAAATGTTTTTTTGTCTGTTTTTTGCCTCTTATGCCGATTTCGCCCGGCATGTAAACGCATGAACCTGCTTTCTGTCGGCTTACTGAAGTGTGTAGGACGAGAGGAGGAAATGTATAATCTATATAGCTCACTTCTTGATTATACTCTCGTGCAGAAGTGCTTCAGTCAGAATGCTGCATCTGTCACTGCATGAGAGGAGAATATATGAGCCGTAAGATTCCCGCTGACGTGTTGCAATGCTCTTCGGTTTTTAATGCTTTATTCAACATCACAACCGACATAACTGAAATACGCAGATACGCAAATCATTGCGGTTTGACGTCACTATCGGGAAATAACCTGATTTATTAATAAAGTCTTGTAAACGCGGTTTACTTGCGTCGTCAGGTTGTTGGTTTACAAACCCGGACAACAGGTTTTTTTCAAAAAGTGCGTTTTTTTTGTGAGTTATCAGCGTACTGTGTGCATGTAAACGTGCTCACGTACACATTTGCATTAAGGATTGTTATAAATGCATATAGGGTACGACGTGCAAATGCTTAGTTTGTAAACTGCTTTAGTTTATGCAAATGAAAGGCATTTATTTTATTGTTTGTAATTTGCTTCATTGTTTTTATTTTATTACCGAATCTTTTTTTCTCTAAAGTTGCCTGATAACTTTTTACTTTTTTTCTGTGGTATCGAAATTGGATTCAAGAATTGTGACTTTTAACTAACTAAACAAAAATGTTGGTTTCTAGCAAAAATAACAATGTCATCATGATATATATTGTTATTGTGGTATACAATTACTCATATCTTGATTATACAATTTTTAAGTCATTGTAGTACTCTACTAATTTGATTGTTTTACAAGAAAGATAATTATTTGTCTTATTGATGGTACTTGTACATTATCTTTAAGCTTCCGGAAGAACAGCATTTCAACAAACACTACCGGAACAACAGCACTTTCAGTTATGCACCAGTGTCCTGAACAAGACCTTATTCAGATATGAATGCCACATCTGACTAATGAGAATCAGAATCACAATCTTTTTTGAGTGATGATGCAAACAAATCATTGAAATTAATTTGAACTGATTCCTAGAAAAAAAAATGATGTGAGAGTTTAATTATTAATATTGGCTTATGAGCAGTTCCACGCAAAAAATTCCACACCCAACATGCACAAACTTGATTCTGTTTTAAGCCATCAGTGATGATGTATTACTGTCAGCTCTTTTGAACATGTTTGAAATCCATTCCTCTTTCATTTCTGAGTCTGCTTATGGCTATTTTCCCGTGTCTTTCACCAGAGCACCAGCCACCCTACATCATTGCAGTGTTGCCACGGTATGTGGAGATCCGCACTCTCGAACCCAGACTGCTGGTGCAGAGCGTAGAACTGCAGAGACCGCGCTTCATCACCTCCGCTGGGTGAGACCTGCACACAATCTCAGTTTACAGGAAAACATGGGCACTTTCAGTTTGACTGGAGAGCTACTTTACAGTAGCTATGTTTACATGCACCCAAATAATCAGTTTAGAATCAAATTAATTGTTTAGTCAGACTGAAAATCCTTCATGTAAACACCTCAATCGATGTGATTGAAATTTTTACCGGATTGAAAGGGGTGCTGTAGACCTGAAATATATAGCAGCTTGTTTTCGCCACAGAATACAAAATAAAAAAAGGTAATTGCGTCTTTTTTTCTCACAATTGCGAGTTTATATCTC
Source organism: Rhinichthys klamathensis goyatoka (assembly GCF_029890125.1). NCBI lineage: Eukaryota > Metazoa > Chordata > Actinopteri > Cypriniformes > Leuciscidae > Rhinichthys > Rhinichthys klamathensis. Next base: position 1,972,781 of record NW_026606660.1, on the reverse strand, counting down.
ACAATGCTGAATTTCTCTCACAATTGCGAGTTTACGTCTCACAATTAAGACTTTTTATCTCATAATTGCGTGATATAGAGTCACAATTGTGTGTTATAAAGTCAGAATTGCGTGATATAAATTCACAATTGCAAGAAATAAACTCGCAATTCTTTTTTTCTCAGAATTGCATGTTTATATCTCGCAATTCTGACTTTATGACATGCAATTCTGAGAAAAGATATCAGAATTGCGAGATGAAAAGTTGCAATTATCTTTTAAAATGTTTTTTTCTGTGGCGGAAACAAGCTTGCATAGAAATAAGCCCATCAGCAGGGGAAGAAATTAAGCATGTAAAAGCTTGAATCGTTTTTTTGTTTGTTTGTTTTTTTACTTTCTTTCCCTCTTTGATTTCACAGATCAAATGTTGTCTATGTCGCAAGCAATCATTTTGTCTGGCGTCTGGTGCCGGTCTCTATAGCCAGCCAGATACGGCAGCTGCTACAGGACAAACAGTTTGAACTGGCGCTTCAGCTAGCGGTGAGAAACTCTGATTTTAGCATCCTTTTAGCATCCAGTAAATACTGTATGAATAGTACACAGTGTGTTGACCTTGTTTTTGTCTCATCTTTCCTCAGAAAATGAAGGATGATTTAGACGCAGACAAGAGACAACAGATCCATCACATTCAGAACCTGTACGCCTTCAACCTGTTCTGTCAGAAGCGCTTTGACGACTCCATGCAGGGCTTCGCTAAGTTAGGCACCGGTGAGTTCACACAGCAGTGATGACGCACCACAAATGACATATAAATTGATTTAAGTTGTAATTGATTTCCGTGACAACCACATTCAATCATTCAAGAGAAACTTTCTGGTAGGCTGATCAAAAAAAAAAAAACTGTCGTTTAAAGGTGCTCTATGTAACTTTTCTACTAAAATGAATCCTTTTTTTATTGCCTGTGTGTGAAGGGGTTGTAATCACACATTAAAATGATCCACTTGTCGAGCTTTGCTATTACCTCTGAAGGCCAGTATTCCTATTTCTATTTGAAGTCTCCGGGTCGGATTTACCGCGAAATCCAACGTATGTGACGTGCATGCGCACTCCCGAGCCTCTCTCCTTATATACAGTCTATTGTAGACGGTCAGGGAGTTACGTCCGGTTAAAGGCGCACGTTTTTCGGCTTATATCTCAGTCAATCTTTGATCAATATTCCCAAGACTCTAATCGTTCGTAGTGCTGGACGGGGCCTTTCGAACGAGCCCACCCCCGAGGTCCAACTCGCCCGGCTCCCCGAGTTATAGCCGTTCGAAATCGGGGGTCCCAGCGAACGGCGATCCGGTAGGGGGCATCCCCGAGGCCCGCCACTCGAGCGTTTGGGCAAGGGTTCCCCTGGGACCTCCTCCCCCGAATTTGAGCTCTCTGGGTCTTTGCGTTCCAGAGATACGAGCGATTTTTTTCTGAGATCGTGACGTCACCGGCGTCCGCAATTTTGCAGCGCGCCCGAAGGTTTTCTGCTAATATCTCCGCGAAAACACCACCAAAAACTATGGAACTTATATGGTTCTTTTCAGCTCGACTAGATGGTCCCAACGAGCTCGGTGCTCGCCGAATCTGTCAAGTATTCGCCGAGATATTTGCGTAATAGACGGTATTGTCTATGAGTTCGAGCACGAGCGCTCTTGTAAAATTTGGTTGCAATCTGAAACATCACCACTAGAGGCCGCTAAAAGTTACATAGAGCACCTTTAAATACCAACTGGTCAGATTGAAGTTTTGGAAAGTTCATTTTCATGTCTGATAAACCTCACATTATCTGTGGTCTTGCTGACTAAGGCTGAGTTGGATTGTACAGTCCACTAGAGAGAGCCATTGCACCAGGACAGTAAGACCCATGAATAATAGAGTTGGACAGTGATGAGGGATTTTTGTAAGTTAACCTGTAAGATTGCATCACTCTTTTTCCCTCAACAAAACCCCAATAGGATTTTTCATTAGCTTTTGAATTATTGCAGAAAATAAGCTCTGTGACCAACAAAACTTTATGATTCATACACGTTTTGTTCTTCATGGTTATCTTCATGAATTAGGTTTTGAAACCCAAATACAATCACCAGAAATAAAAAGCTAAACGTAGGCTATAAACGAACTACAGCACGGTCACATGACTTCGACATCACCACCATTAAGCTTCAACAACTTAAATTTAGAGTTGGAATAGATTGCAAGAGCGTGATTATAAACCGTGAGGCTGTGAGTAGATGAGTTTACCTGTTCGGTCTGATGATGTTTAAAGTCCTCTCTAGTCCCATTTAGACATTTATTAGCAAACGCCTTTTTCAAGACGCATAAAAGCTTTATAAAAATCACAAGGGGTTATTATTACTAATGTGTTTTATGTCATAGAATAAAACATGGACATATGTTGCGCTTGTGTTCACCACAGACCTTATTTCAGGCATTTTACCAAAAACCCAATGACTTCAGGACGATGGACCCCGGAAGTGCAAAATGCAACTCGTTTTGGCCCCACAAAAACACGTCATCGCTGCAGCACTCTATATAATGGGATTTGCTCTTCTCTTGTATAGATCCCACTCATGTGATTGGACTGTATCCAGACCTCCTTCCCTCCGACTACCGCAAACAGCTTCACTACCCAAACCCTCTGCCCACACTGTCTGGAGCCGAGCTGGAGAAAGCCCACCTAGCCCTCATAGACTACCTGACACAGGTGTTCAGGATTTATGAAGTTCGTACGGAGTGCCTTACAAACGTTTTTCATATTCTTACAGCCTTCTCTGTGTGTTTTTGATAGAAACGCAGTCATTTGGTGAAGCAGCTGAATGACTCGGACCCCTCTACCACCTCGCCTCTCATGGAGGGAACCCCGACCATCAAGAGCCGCAAGAAACTCCTTCAGATCATCGACACCACCCTGCTCAAATGTTACCTTCATGTAAGACCTTCAGATTGTTCTCAATAGCTCTGCTCTAAGCCCTCGTGAGCTGCTTACACAGCATCTTAAAGGGGCACTTGGCAGTCATTTCTTGGCTGATTTTCACTTTTGTTGTCGCATGTTTTCTCATCGAGCTCCCCCTACAGCTGTGCGGCGTATATTTCACAACACTGTCATAAAAAACTCACTTGAGCTGCACCCTCCTCCCTCTTTCTATCGCTATATCGGAGCCGGCCAACTTTATCGTGTGGAGCTGTGTCTACCGAGTGGGTGATGCATCATACACAGGATCATAGAATTATGTCGAATTGCCATAAGGCAGTTCGTGTTTCTCGCTCGTTCTCGCTCGTTCTCGCTTCTCACGAAACTTCCTATTTCCAACTTACCGGGACGTTAGTCCCGATGTTGCAAGGTTGGTTTTCCGCCTGGGAACGCTGGGGGGAAACTCACCATTCTCTCCAGAACAAGTTATTGAGCCATTCGAATGATTTCTAAACGGTTTTATTAAGTTGAAATAGTTGCCAAGTTCCCCTTTAACTGAAATGAGTCTTGATTAATGCTTCCCGTTGATTCCAACTGGTGATCGCATCTCGCTAATCTTAAAGGGATAGATCACCCCAAAAATGAAAATTTCCTGTTAATTTAAGCCCTCATGCTATCCAAGATGTAGGTGTATTTTTCTTCAGTAGAACAGTAAAGAAGTTTTTTAGCTGAAACCGTGACCCTTGATGATTTATATAATGTAAGTCAATGGCTACTGACACTTTAAGAGTAAAAAATAAAACATACAGGCAAAATATACCTGTGGCTCATGATTTGAAACGATTGGTCTGTGCAAGAAGCTGACCATTATCCACTACATTAATAACTAATCTAGGCTGGGTTTTCCCATGCTGCCTTTGCGCAGCGCGATTTTATTCACGCTGCTAGGTAGTCTGGAGACCATGGACCAAATTTTCGCCTCATCTAGGGGACCAATCACAGAACAGGGAGGGAGCAGCAAGACGATGACGACGTCTACGCGACACACCGAAGCAGTTTGTTTATACCTATGGATCCAAAATGGCAGCAGACGCGAAGTTACCTTTCGATCCGGCCTTAGATATTGTTCTAAGTAGTTTAGAACGCAAGTTTATTTTGAAAAAAGAGCAGCTTTTGGCGTTAAACCATTTCATAACCAAGAAGGATGTTTTTGCCCTGCTATCAACAGGCTTTGGCAAAAGCATCATATATCAACTAGCCCCGTTAGTGGAGCTACGTTAGAGCTACGTACAGGCGCATTTGATAGACATTCGTAGCACCCAATAAATGGCTCTGGGCATTCGTAAACCACGCCTCAAAATGAACATGTGGTTCCCTAACTGTAATCCACAGCCTTGGCAAATCTGTAATCTGTAGTGTGAGCATCCTGTCGCATAATGACGTATTCTGACGCAAGTTTCTGTGAAAACTTGTTTAAAAAAATGTCTCGTAACAAATCTATTGAAATGCTGTAATTATCTGTCCACAAACTGTTGGTTTGATGTGCGTAACTGGTGCCCGTTGCATTCCCAAATGTACTTTAAATTCACAGCACATGCACAGACTCTAATTTATTCACTGTGAACTGAGTCGCAGAAAACACCAGATCACAAGATGATTGCGTGATCAAAGTGCGCTGTCCACTTTTGAAACATGTAGCGCAACATACTTGCTTAATTCAGTTGCAGCATTTTGATAAGGACACTAAGCAAAATCGTGCTTTTTATTTTAGTTCAATTGACAGATGCTTTGCCAAAGCAGTGCTGCAAAACGTAACGTTAGAGAACTATTATGTTATTTTGAGAAGTGTGCAAATATTTTCGGTTCACTGTGAAACCGCCGGTGTAGTGTAGTGAGAAACAGTGAGGATTAGTGAATTCTGAAGGATCGTGACAATGAAGCTTTGATCACAGGAACAAATTACATTTTTACAATATATTCACATAGAAAAAAAAAACATTTTAAATGATACTAATATTTCACAATATTGTTGTTTTTACTGTATTTTTGATTAAATAAATGCAGCCTAGGTGAGCAGAAGAGACTTCTTTCAAAAACATTTAGAAATCTTACAGACCCCAAACTTTTGACCTGTAGTTTGTATATATTGCATAAAGAAAATGAAGACTATTTTTAGGACCATTAAAATATCAAACCATATTATTTATAAATTGGACGCTGCAAGATAATTTGTGGCTGCTGCTATTAATACTTTTCTAAAGGAAAAGGATTTTGTTACTTTTCAGAATCAGTTATCAATATTTATCATCAAATATTATGATAAGCTCACAAAAGATTGTAAGGTGTGTAGGGATGCACCGATATGCTAATTTTGACCGATACCGATATATCGGCCGATAAATCTAAATCCAAATTTTATATAATTTTTGAGAGCCTGATTACAAAAACAAAAGTCTCACCATTAAAGGCCATATCCTAAGCACACAATTATACCGATGTTCTTATTATAAAATGACAGAATTGTGCTGTGCTTGTTGCACTTAACTGTATTTTCCTTTTTTGAAGGGATTCCAAACATATTTCAAGCAATTAAAAAACATCATGGAGAACAGTGCACATCTGAAGTGTCTCAGCTGAAGGAAATAATCCATTATTTATCAGGTTTTTTTAATATATCGGCCAAAAAAAATGATGGGGCTATACCGATAACATTAAAAATGATCATATCGGCTAATACCGATAATATGGTGGCCTATATATCGTGCATCCCTAAAGGTGTGATTAGTTCTTTGGATAATTGTGCCATAAACTCATTATAATTACAAAATGCCACCAGTAAACAGTGTTTGTTCTGTGCTATGCTCATTGTTCTTAATTATTCTCAGTAGTTTCTCATAACTGTAATACTGTCAGTAGAAGAATGATGAATACTTGTCTACGATGCCTAAAGTGCTTGCCTAGGTAGACGGCTCACTACAGTTAAAGCTAGATTACCTCAACACACTGTAATGGATTCCTTGTGAATGTACAACATAGTCTTTCTTTTGTTTTTTAGACCAATGTAGCCTTGGTGTCTCCTCTCCTGCGCCTGGAGAACAACCACTGTCACATCGAGGAGAGCGAGTACGTGCTGAAGAAAGCTCACAAATACAGCGAGCTCATCATCCTCTATGAGAAGAAAGGCCTTCACCAGAAAGGTGCGCGCAGTCTTATCTACTGCTTCCTGAAAACTTACATCATCTTTCTAGACTGTCATGTGTTTATGTGAGCCTGAGGAATCTCCATTAGGAGTATAATGTGTGTGGCTGTCCGACATGTTGCTCATCTCTCTGCAAAACCCAAGCATCTGAACAGCATTCGGAGGGCTCAGATCAGCTCTGGTTTATAGAGATGGCTCTAATCATGTGAATGCTCATGCCATACGGCTTAATAAACCCTCAGAAAACCTCTTTATATAAACATCACTGGCACAAACTGTTCATGAATATACACTGATTTGCCCTCTCTTTCTGTTTGACGACGTCCTTCTCATGCAGTTGTTTTTATTTACAATCTGTGTGTATTTATGTGAGTGATTGATTGATTGAAATTTCACTAACCTTTTAAATCAGCCTTTTTTAACATTGCATTCAAAAAAGCATTCAAAATAAGAGTCATCTGAGCTGTTTCATTGAGAAATCCCATTCAAACTAAATGATTTTTTCATGAATTGGATGACGTATTGCGCCGTATGTTCTGCAATAGTGTGTCTGTTGCCTATTTATTGTCAATATATGATTTTGCAGCACCAGTTTTTCTCTCTTGTGACATGCAATTCTGAAGTGACCTGAAAAGTGCATAACCATTTTTGCCAGTCTTGTGTCATCCTCCTCATTCAGTTGAGTTGACTTACAGAAGTGTGATTGTGCAGCTCTGCAGGTTCTGCTGGATCAGTCCACTAAAGCCAACTCTCCTCTGAAGGGTCATGAGAGGACTGTACAGTATCTCCAGAGGCTTGGTGAGATTAACACACTCATTTACCGCACATTACCTGGCTGTGCTTTAATACAGTCAACAGGCAAGTTGAGTGAGTGCTGTGGTTAATGTGATATTTGGATGCCCACTTTTGTCTGAAGGTCGAGCCAGAATCTTAAACATGCTAGCAAACTCTCATGGATTCCACAGCTGCAGAAATTCATTCGATTTTAAGAGACTGCAACCTAGGCCTGCACAATTAATCAAAACCAAGCCAAAATTGCAATATTGCTTAGTGGGATTTATATAAATAAATGCTTTGCGTTTTTTCAGAGTGAAGCGCAGCACTGTGTTCATGTACACGTCTCAGAGCGACTCGGTTGACGTTAAAATGAATTCACGAGCTGCTTTAAAGCAACACTAAGTACGATTTTTTACCTTAAAATAATGTTTCCAAAATCGTTTCAGTGGTTCATTAAGTCGTAACAGGGTGAAAGGCACTTCTGGATTCGCTTTGCGGTCCTATATCTGAGTTATCCACGCTATGTAAGATTGCCAGATCGGGTCGCGTTTCTGTAGTTCTAATGAGACAAAAGAGAACTACAAATTTGACTTGCTTTACGTCAAGCGTTACAATAGTCATTATTTAGTTTTTCTTCATTTCTGATGTCGCAATACATCATACTTTCATGAAATCATGCAACATACTCTACCTCGTCTGTGGACATCGTTCATTCCACAGCCGGTGCTGATAAACAGCGAGCGTGCGTGCGACAGTAGGATGCGGTAAGCTAAATTATTTACGACAGCGGTAATGGACAATTCCACTTCCAACCTGTAGGGCGACCGCTGAGGAAAAGTTACTTGGTGTTGCTTTAATGTACATGTGGGAACACAACCAAAAATCTTCCCATACTTGTAATGAGAAGTGCTTATCAATAAAAGAGAGCTCCTGTGGTTTTCCATCAAAATAAAAGTTTGATGGTTAACACATAAAGAGGAAAAACTGAAAGACAACCATAAATATTAGTATTGTAAATTTACAGCTGTAATGTAACATAAAATGATTATATTATTATTTTCCCTAACTACTTAATTTCTTATTTTAACAGTTGATTATTACAATAGTGGTGTTTAATTTGTTTATATCTCTATATAATTATTTATGTTTTTATTTAGTTATTATTATTATTGTTATATAGCAAAAATGGTTTATAATCACAAAATGTTGGCCAAATTGTGCAGTCCTACAAACAAGATTAGCAAACCTTTAATATTTAAATTGCAAACAAAAACCCCTTGCATTATTATTAAATATTTTCACTAATTCGATTATTTCAGCTACCATTTCATAATGTAAAAAATATATATTTCACAGATTTTCCCCAATATACAGTGTAGAAATATGCAAGCCCACAGATTCTGCATTTTAGTAATAATGGAATGATTGATGATGAGTCACATTCTTCCCTTCTGACTGACTAGATCAACAATATTAATGTGTAACAGTGACATGCATTGGTGTCTTTCTGCACAGGTGTGGAGAACCTGGGCATCATATTTGAGTTTTCACCGTGGGTTCTGAAGATTTGTCCTGAGGATGGACTGAAGGTGAGATACGCATGGTCTGCTTGTGGAGATATGTCTTCTGTGCTCATTTTGAAGAGCTTGCGTTTGATTTTGCTGCTGTCAGATCTTCACTGAGGACCTGACGGAGGTGGAGACTCTGCCCAGGGATAAGGTGTTGAACTTCCTGAAGGAGGGGTTCAAGGAGCTGGCCATCCCATACCTGGAGCACATCATTTACATGTGGGAAGAGACACGGCCCGAGTTTCACAATGTTCTGATCCAGCTGTACCTGGAGAAGGTGCAAGGCCTCATGAAAGTGTACCTCAACTCACTGCCCGAAGGTCAGACACTGCTCTACAGTCTGGGGAGATCTTTTAATTAAACGTGTCTTTTATGCAGCAGCATCTGAAAAAAAACTATACAGAGGTCATGGTCAACTACTGCTGACTAGTGTTAGTTTACATCAGCTATTTTTTATGTACTTTTTAGTTTTTTTTATATTTAGTCAACCTTGTCCTGTTTTAAATCTGGGAATTTTAGTGCATTTTTAGCCAATGAAAACATTTTCGTCATGCTGCATAATTTTTAAATTGATAATCACGATTATTTTGCTCACAATTATAAGTTATATTATAAATAATATATTTTTTTACATTTAATCGGAATTATTGCACATTCACCTATAAGCACAAATCAAGAGGATGCTAACTCATACGCATGGCTTATTTGACACCTCACCTAGTTTCCTGATTTATTATAGGCTATTTATCATATAAATTAACACACATTATGAAAATGTGCGCTTCTTCCGTAGTGTAGAAAATGTACAAGACCGTTCATGTCTTGAAAATAGCCTCTGCGGGCATTTCTACCTACATATCTACATTTATAAAATAAAAAATGTAATTGTTTTGTAATTAAGCCACCAATGCATTCATTTAATATTTAAGGGGTGGGAAATTATATATATATATATATATATATATATTGGCAATGTAATTGGTAGCAGTGCTATTCACTGGCAGTTTTAAAAGTTTTAATAAAACCTTTATTAGCAACACAATTGCTAATTGTAACCACTGTTTTTATTTTATTTTTGGAAAAAACTTTCTTTGGTTTTACACTTTACAATGTTGTTTCATTTATTTATTTTAACGTTAGTTAATTAGTTAGTATAACATAAACTAACAATGAAAAATAGTTCTACAGTGTTTAATAATCTTTGTTAATGTTAATTTCAACATTTAATAATACGCATCAAATTTTAAGTTGTATCTGTTAATATTACTTAATGCACTGTGACTAACATGAACAAACTATGAACAATAGTATTTTTTAATAAATGCGGGAAAACATATTTCTCATTGTCAATTCATTTTTGCCAATGCACTAACGAATGTTAAAGGGATACTCCACCAGTTTTTCTTATTAAACTATGTTATTCCCTTAACTAAGACGAGTTGATACATACCTCTCTCGTCTCAGTGCGTGCACTATATCGCTCTGTATTGCCGCAAAACTATGTTAGCACTTAGCTTAGCCCATGCATTAAATATGGGCCAAGCAGAGAAGCGACCAAACACTTCCACGTTTTCCCTATGTAAACACAGTTACTCGAGTAGTGTAACTTGACCTGGGCTGGTGACACAAAATAAACCGTTGCGCTTTTCTAAGCGTTTAAAATTGATGACTATATTGTATGGCGGAATACCATAACAATTGCTTTTGAGCACTTCGACTTGGCGCAATAATATCTTCACTCGTGAAAAGTCCTCTTACCGGTTCCCGCTTCCTCTCCCCCTCCCTCTGACATTTCCGTCAATACAACCAACGTGACATGCGCCGGTAGTAGTAGTTCGAGCGGAGTTGACGAAGTAACAGGTTGTTGGAAGCTAGTTTGTGTACAATAATGGTTAAAGCGTGCATCGTAAAGGGTTGTGAAAATAAGGAGAATGTACATAGTGCTGTCATTTTTCACCGAATTCCAACACAACACATACAGCGGAGAGCTTGGTTAGCTGCTTTGAACAAGAATCCCAAAACACCATTGATGACTCTGAAGAAGTGGCGTGTTTGCTCCGAACATTTCACAAAGAAGGACTATACCTGCACAGGAACACGCCTAAAGGATGAGGCTACACCAACAATATTCAGATCACTTACAGAAAGCCCGTGGTCTTTCGCCAGCTCCGGTCTGTTCTGGATCATATCTTTCTTGCCTCTCATGGTCCACAAGAGCTAATTCCTCCTCCGTGTACTCGGGTTCAAACAGATATGGCTCTGGGTCTTCTAAAAGAAGTCATAATCATCTACAAAGTCCGCCATTGCAAATGATCTGCAGTTTTCTAATAGCACAGGTAGTAAAAGTCACGTTGGTAGTATTGACGGAAATGTCAGCAGCTGGATGCTATTGGAGGGAGGGGGAGAGGAAGCGGGAGCCGGTAATCTTTTCACGAGTGAAGATATTATTGCGCCAAGTCGAAGTGCTCAAAAGCACTTGTTATGGTATTCCGCCATACAATATAGTCATCAATTTTAAACGCTTAGAAAAGCGCAACGGTTTATTTTGTGTCACCAGCCCAGGTCAAGTTACACTACTCGAGTAACTGTGTTTACATAGGGAAAACGTGGAAGTGTTTGGTCGCTTCTCTGCTTGGCCCATATTTAATGCATGGGCTAAGCTAAGTGCTAACATAGTTTTGCGGCAATACAGAGCGATATAGTGCACGCACTGAGACGAGAGAGGTATGTATCAACTCGTCTTAGTTAAGGGAATAACATAGTTTAATAAGAAAAACTGGTGGAGTATCCCTTTAACAAATTAGACTTTATTGTAAAGTGTTACCAAACATAAAAACAACATTTGTGCCTAAAAGGAACATTTCCCAGCTCTATGAAAGTGCAGAGTAAACGTGTTGTGTTGTGCCTGTGTCCAGGTGTTTCAGCTGTAGCTGCGGGGAAGGAGGCGGGAGAGCTGGGAGAATTCAGGAACAAGCTTCTGACATTTCTGGAAGTTTCCAGCAGCTACGAGCCAGAGAGACTCATCAGTGATTTCCCGTTTGATGGTGAGTCCAGAGGTCAGAGTCATTACTCTGTAAAGTCTAGGACTAAAAGTGGATGACGGTGTTGTTCCTCTTTCCTCTGTCAGGTCTGTTGGAGGAGAGGGCTCTGCTCTTGGGTCGCATGGGGAAACACGAGCAGGCTCTCTTCATCTATGTTCACATTCTGAAAGACACGCGTATGGCTGAAGAGTGAGTATCCTTCTATAATGCTGTTCTACATGTAAGGGTTAATGCCCGACGAGGTGTCCCTAGACAATGGACACCTCGAAGGGCATTAACCCACTTATACCATGGTCACTTGCCAAATAACACATTTTTAAAACATTAGTTTATATTTTAATTAGTTTTACAATCGAAATCTAAAGTTTTTACAAACAATAACTTGGTTTCCCTGGTTACGCCTGACGGTTTCTTTAGAAACCGGAGATATTTATAGTCCGCTCAGCTCGTAGAAGCCTTCAGTTTAGCTAACTTACGTTACGTATAACGGCTAACTAGATGTTTGTTTTGATACAATAAATTGTAAACGTATACTTTGACTGCCTGTTGCTATGGTTACTCACAGCTGATGTAGCCAGCGCATTTATTTATTCATTTCGAACGGTAAACAGTCAGTTTCTATGGAAGCTTGTTTCCGCCACAGAATGAAAAACAAAAAAGGTAATAGCGACTTTTTATCTCACAATTCTGACTTATTTTCTCACAATTGCGAGTTTACAACTCGCAATTCTGACTTTATTTCTCACAATTGTGAGATATAAAGTCAGAATTGATTGATATAAAGTCACAATTGCAGGTTATAAAGTCAGAATTGTGAGATATACAGTCAGAATTGATTGATATAAAGTCACAATTGCAGGTTATAAAGTCAGAATTGCGTGAAATAAAGTCGCAATTGCGTGTTATAAAGTCACAATTGCGAGATATAAAGTCAGAATTGCGAGATATTAAGTCAGAATTGCGTGTTATAAAGTCACAATTGCGAGATATAAAGTCAGAATTGCGTGATATAAAGTCGCAATTGCGTGTTGTAAAGTCAGAATTGCGAGATATAAAGTCAGAATTGCAAGATATAAAGTCAGAATTGCGTGATATAAAGTCAGAATTGCGTGATATAAAGTCGCAATTGCGTGTTGTAAAGTCAGAATTGCGAGATATAAAGTCAGAATTGCGAGATATAAAGTCAGAATTGCGAGATATAAAGTCAGAATTGCGAGATATAAAGTCAGAATTGCGAGATATAAAGTCAGAATTGCGAGATATAAAGTCAGAATTGCGAGATATAAAGTCAGAATTGCGTGATATAAAGTCGCAATTGCGTGTTGTAAAGTCAGAATTGCGAGATATAAAGTCAGAATTGCGAGATATAAAGTCAGAATTGTGTGATATAAAGTTGCAATTGCGTGTTGTAAAGTCAGAATTTTGAGATATAAACTATTCTGAGGGGAAAAAGTTATTTTTTTTCCCCTTAGAATTGGCCTGATAACTCGCAATTGTGAGTTTATATCTCACAATTCTGAGAAAAGATGTCAGAATTTCGAGATATAAACTCGCAATTATTTCCTTTCTGGACAAGGACAGTATACCGTACATACATTTTCAATGGAGGGACAGAAAGCTCTCGGACTAAATGTAAAATATCTTAAACCGTGTCCCGAAGATGAACGGTGGTCTTACGGGCTTGGGACGACATGAGGGCGAGTCATTAATGACATACTTTTCATTTTTGGGTGAACTAACCCTTTAAATGCCCACTGTCAATTAATTGCCACCTACCAATTCACAAAAACAAGTTCCACCTTTTTTGTGTTGATTTTCCTGTCGCTGTATACAGTAGTAAAATGCATTGCATTTCATGTTGACTGTTCCATGATAAGGAATCTGACTTTAAACTCAAGCCGCCGTCACTCATGACCTTCTCTAATGTTCCTGCATTTCCTGTGTTTTCTGTGTTGTGATGTTCTCAGGTACTGCCACAGTCACTATGATCCAGCAGCAAACGGCAATAAAGATGTGAGTGCTACTCGGCCACTTTCCACCACTGTTATTTCAACTGGTTTCATTTTAACATGGTAATTCTACATGTTGTGTAGTGTTGAATAATGCAACAGCCTCAAACACCAGGAGACGTTTCTGATTTCTGCAGCCCGAAATGAATAATTTGCTGCTGCTTTGTGGCATGTTTTTGTGTTGTTTTGTAGTGAAAACCCACCAGCAATCATGATGTACTTATTGTTAGTGAAAGTAAGAGTAGAATTACGGCTAAATATTTTGCGCATTACTGAAGTTTGAGTCCTGCTCCCAATGGTGACATCAGCATAGAAATACTCATAATTTGCTTTGCTGCAAATACAGAATTGTGTTAGACACAATAGCTTGTACACTCACTAAATCAGTGCATTATGTGTTTATTTACTGATTGTTATAAATGTTTTTAATTATTCATGTTTTTACAGTTTAATAGTTATATCATTTATCTATTGTTGTAATATATGTATATATATATATTTGTTTTACAAATTATAATAGTAAATTAGTGATTGCATTTTCTCTAAATATAAAAAAGTACATACACTCCAAAAATTAAGCCTTTTTTCAAGATTTACACATCTCAATTAATAATTTAGAATAAAACTTAAATTTAAACCTATTTTACCCTTTTTTAATTTATGAATACGAATCACATAAACTAAATGGTCCATTCCCTTGTTCCACTAGAATTTATACAAAATGTTTTAAGCTCAATTTTGTTTTAACTCATTTAAAATTCTTGTAAATGTAAGGATTATTCAATTCAACTTGATGGAATTTTACTATTAATTGAAATAGAAATTAATTACTATTAAAACTTTTTTATTGTATCCAGTAAAATAATTTGCTTTGTAATCTACTAGTGAAATCAGATATTATGAGGACTAACAAAATATTCACCCTAGTTTACATTAAACTCAGTATTATATATAGTAGTTTAACACTATAATTAAACCACTAGAATCTTTCATTTCATCACACGCGTTTAACATGTAAATATAAAAGTGTAGGTTGTGAATTAATCATTTGAAAGTATAACAATTATGGAAATTAGACATGCAAAAACACACACCTCAATTGAACTCTTTAGTTACATTGTGTCATTTGTGATGAGACTTTGTTTTCGTTCATTGAATTGACCATCTTTAATATTTTCTATAGTCACTCTCGCATACATTATTCATTCAGTATTCGAGTGGCTGCTGTAAGCTGTTGTGTGAGAGTAACTGTAAACATGGTTGTCAATCCCAAACACTGTGTGAATGCAGCCAAGTGGAAATGAGTTTAAATGTTAACAGAGTCTGTCTGTAGGTGTATCTGTCCCTCCTGCGCATGTATCTGTCTCCACCGGACGTGCACTTCCTCGGGCCCATAAAGATGGAGTTATGTGAGCCACAAGCCAACCTCCAGGCGGCCCTGAACGTCCTTCAGCTCCACCACAGCAAACTGAACACCACCAAAGTGAGTTTCCACCAAACACCAGCCAGCATCCGCATAGCAGAACCCTGGAATAAAACACACACACTTGAGGTGTTTTCACACAGTCCTCTTTAAAAGAACCAAACTCACACTCCTTTAAGTGCACCAAGAGCTCAACCAAGTGAAGAAGTTCTCTTCACGTTCACACTGTCCCAGTCCTTGAAAGAGGACTTAGATCCTTTTTTGGTCCACTTGAGTAAGAGTGTGGTCTCAGATCTCTTTGTGTTTATACTGTTTTCTTTTTGGATCTAGTCCAGTTCAGTGTTTGATTGATGGCTGAGCCGGGGTGCAAACGTGTCCTAATTTGGTGTTTCTCAGTCTTGGGTGGTATTTCATACTTGTGTGGTTCTATGTACATTTTCTCAGTTTTAAGAAAGCAAATATACAGTAACCAACTGAAATAGTCAAATTGAATAAAGGCTGCTTTTCCTGCAGTTCCTGGATGTCAACGTTGAATTTAATGTCGAATTTGAACCATTGAATTTGTGGAAGCGAATTTGCAAAGCGAAATAAAATGGACCGAAAATTTCCTGTTGAATATTATAGGTTGTATTTTTAAACAGTTTGAATATTTTGGAAGTGAAATATGAAAGGTAAATATGGATTTTTTAATTTTTAATAATGAAAATGTGTTTGAAAGGTTTTGAATTGAAATATTCACAGCTTAAATATTCAACCATGCTGAATTTCAGCCCATAAAAATGCAATGTATTAAAATGCAAGCATGGTTAATGCAATGCTTATTTTTTTCAAGTAGTGCAATTCAACAGGCTTTTTAGTTTCAAAAACATTCGGCATTATTTTATTTCCATAGAATCGCTTTCAGAACGATTTGGTAACACTTTATAATAACTGCATGCTATTAATCATTTGTTAAGCATGAGTAAACAGTTAATTCATCATTTATAAAGCATTAATAGACATTAATAAGCAGTTTATAAATACAGCTATAAACACTTTTTTTCTTGATTTATAAGCATATCTACAATGCGTTTAATAATTGTATTTTCATACTTTGTTAATGATCAATTAATAATTTCTAAATGAAGTATAACATTATTTACAAACAAGAGTTGTCAGTCATTCATAAGATCACTTAGAAAGTGTAAGTAAATGCAGGTAGTTATAAAGCATTTAGTAGTGGTCAGTTAACTATTTTGTGAGCTAATCTAAAGTGAGGACTATTCATGCCTTGTAAAGAATTTATAAAGGAGATTTGAAGGCGCATCAATCTTCTTAACAGTAAAATGTAACAAACACAAAGCAGTGATACAGAACATAGAAATATTTAACAGCCTTTAAATCTCCTTTATAAATGCTTTACAAGGCATGAATAGTCCTCACTTTGGATGAGCTCACAAACATAGTTAACTGACCACTACTAAATGCTTTATAACTACCCGAATTAACCCTGAATTACAGTATAAATACATGTTAATAAAGCATTTATTAACACACTAAGTAACCATCACTATATGTCTGAATAATAAGATGTATGAATGTACATTTAAATAGTTTATTAATCATTTACTTACACGTTCTAAGTAATCTTATGAACCACTGAAAACTCCTAAATAACTGGTTTATAAAAAATGCAATTATTCATTTAGAAATAATAAATTGATCATTAATAAAGGATGAAAATACAGTTATTAAATAAATTATAGATATGCTTGTAAATCAAGAAGAAAGCATTTATAGCTGTATTTATAAACTGCTTATTAATGTCTATTAATGCTTTATGAATGATGAATTAACTGTTTACTCATGCTTAACTAATGATTATTAGCGTGTAGTTATTATAAAGTGTTACCAATGATTTTTTTCTCAGCTGATGAATGATATAAACATTGGCAGCCAATCAGAATCCATCCTGCATTTAAAGAGCTCGAGCATTTAAAGCGACAGATGACAAAACTGCAGTGTGTGTTAGAATAAACAGAATGATATCATCCACCGGTGTGAACGCTAATATAGTTATATCGTTCTTGGTGTAAACGGACCTTAAGTGTGTGTTGCCAGCCCCAATTAAATAAGACTGAGAGAGTGTGTGAGGGAGTGAAGCATGTGCTGTAGACGTGCAGAGAGAGAACGGAGAGTGTGTGTGTTGAAGTGCTACACAGTTCAATCCTGCTGATGTCAACACATCGTTTAAGATGCCGGCGGAGGAAACGAGACCCAGTGTTGGCATGTTGTCAGATGCCACTGAGCTCTGAACATATGCGTTACTGTGTGGGAAACATCCGTGGAAACATTTACATGAACAGAACCGTCCAAACCACATGCAGAATCCACGGCGATGTTTAAATGCTCGTCTCTGTCTCCTTCATAAGGCCATAAACCTGCTTCCAGCCAACACACAGATCCGCGAGATCAAGGTGTTCCTGGAGAGTGTGTTGGAGGAGAAGGCTGGAAGGAAGCGCTTCGACCAGGTCCTGAAGAGCCTCCTACAGGCCGAGTTCCTGCGGGTATGCTTACTCCTGAACAGTGCTTTGGTCTGATACCTAAATGATTGATTCATTTCCTTCTGAAGCTGTGTTAATTCAATTCTGTGTTTTAAAACACTGTATCGATGCATCTCTATTTTTATTTTTTTCAAATTACAGTTACTTGCCGAAAAAATCTAGCTTGTCACTGGAAAAGAAAGTACTAAAACAGACTCTACAGAATTTTTTTTTTTTTAATTAGTAGCATCACTAATTCCGATCCAACCTGTCCCGTATATTTATTTGAATGTGGTCCTAATATATATATATATTTTACATGTTTTACATGTTAGCATCTTTCTTTAGTGTGTATTGTAATGTTGTTGTTTGAGCATGAAAAAGGTCTCTCCTACATCATTTCCACCAAAAAATGCTGGTTCAAAGTTGGTTCAATTTGCGAACCTACTCAGAACGTGTTTGTTTTTCCACTGACTAGAGAGCCCAGCGAACGACGTCGTTACGTCACTGTGTCCGTCGCTATACGTCTTAGCTTTCCCATTCCCGTCGTGTTGTTGGTCACAATAACCCCGCCCCCGACGTAAGCATGACGTGGTCAAAGAACGGCTCTAGTCCAGCAAAGAGTTGGTGCCGCTTTGGAACCAATTTTCCTGGCCGAGAACCGGTTCTTTGGCTGTCGAAACATAAAGAACTGGTTTACGAGGAGACACCGGCTCCGAACCGGCTCTCAAAATGCTTTGGTGGAAAAGGGGTAACCAAAGCACAAAGTCCCTCCGGCGGGAGTTATTCTCTATATCAGTGTCAGTGTTTCTGAACTCCTGAAACATTGTAGTCTTGAGTTTCTTCCGGGAACGAACACGTCACAATATTCCTCATTTAAATAATTAATACGCAGAAAAAAGGGGCGGGGCCTAGGTGAGTTAGTTAGTAACTCACCTAGGCTGGTTCACTAATTTTAAACATAGATGGCTCTGATTTGGAGGCACAGACTAAATTAAAAAACTTGGGAGTTATATTCGATTCTAGTCTGTCCTTTGACTCTCATGTGCGGTACATTGTTAAGAACTCTTTTTTTCATCTCAGAAATATTGCTAGACTCCGCTCTATGTTATCCCTCTCAGTGACTGAAAGGCTTATTAATACTTTTGTTTTTTCTCGCATTGACTACTGCAATGCACTTCTTGCTGGGGTTCCTAAAACCACACTGAACAAATTACAATGTGTACAAAATTCTGCTGCTAGGATCTTGACTGGAAGCAGGAGAAATGAGCATATTACACCGATTTTAAAGTCTTTGCACTGGCTCCCGGTCAGGTTCCGAGTTGATTTTAAAATCCTTATGCTCACATATAAGGCACTGCATGGTCTGGCACCTCAGTATCTGTCTGCGCTTTTAACTTTATACACACCCAAGCGTAATTTACGCTCCTCACAAGCTGGTCTATTGGCAGTCCCACAGACTCGGTTGCGTACTGTAGGGGATAGGGCTTTCTCATCCTATGCTCCTAGGCTTTGGAATGCACTCCCTCCTAATATCAGAGATGCACAGTCTTTAAGTATTTTCAAATCTCTTTTAAAAACGCATTGTTTTAGGTTAGCTTTTCCTTGACTTTTATTTTACTTTGTTTATTTTTATTATTATTATTATTATTATTATTATTATTATTATTTATTTTTTTATTTATTTTTATTTTTTGAGTGTTGTATTTTAATGTTGTATTTTAATTTGGCTTGTTCTATTATGTAAAGCGCCTTGAGAAGCTGCTTTAAAGGCGCTATATAAGAATAAAGTTATTATAGTAGTGTGTTGAAACGGGCGGTTATGGTAATTTCCCAAATACGCTCGAAGTGCTTGACCAATCACAACACACTTCTCCAGCCGACCAATCAGAGCACACTGTGCTTTTCAGAAGGAGGGGCTTCACAGAGACAAAAACTAAACAGGGGTGCGTTTCCCAAAGCCAACTATGGTCGCAAGTTCCGTCGTTACCAATAGAGTTCAATGGAAATTGCGATCATAGTTGGATAACGATGCTTTCGGGAAACGCACTCAGGGCTCTCAAGTGTCACGCATTGAGCGTGACAGTCACTCATTTCGGTCTTTTGTCACGCTCTCCCGCAACACATTGTATTTCTCACGCTGAAAAACTATTTGTAATATATTTAATATGCCGCAGCGCCCAATACTCTGGCCGCGCCGCTCTCAATGTGGAACCGGCATGAATCAAGCGCGTTTCCTCTGGTGTTGTTCGTCGAGCTACACAATAGCCAATCAGAAAATAGCTCTATTGTATCTGTGTAAGATTTAACGCAACAACCAATGACAAAAATGTATCCAACTCCCCCCCCTCCCCCCCCCCCGTCGGCTGGGTATACGTCCCATCCGTCCGTAAACCCCAATCCCCAAGGCTGGGTGTCACTCTTACCGGTCTTCAAAAATTGAGAGCCCTGCGCACTCCAGAGCGTTACTGACAGACTGGGAAGAGAGGAGCTGCAACAATGGAGAACATGGGAAAAATTTGTTTTTTTAACATTCAAGCTTAAAACATATACTAGTATAGCCCAAAAACAAAATCCAGACTTTGTAAAAGTGCATAATATGTCCCCTTTAATAACTTTTGATTTGTCCGTGTGCAGGTGCAGGAGGAACGTATCTTTCACCAGCAGGTGAAGTGTGTCATCACAGATGAAAAGACCTGCAGAGTGTGCAAGAAGAAGATCGGAAACAGGTGTGCCTCACATTATTGCAATGATCATTTACATAATGCATTTGCCTAGTTACACCACGAACTGGCCTTTCAGTCAGCCTGGCACAAATGGCACACTTTATATGCACTTACGGCCTTGTGGACTTACAATGGCGACCGTAGGGTCGATATGCGCCTTCGATCACGAGAGTGTGGACTTGTAGGAAGACCGCGAGTGCTTAGGGTGCCATTTAGGACAGGGCCAAAGTTTTTCGGTTTGCGTCTTTATTAAATGCATTACATCCATGTGTGATTACATAAAACACGCACAACAAAAGATGAATCAAGTAGGGGTGTAACGGTTCACAAAATTCACGGTTCGGTTCGATACGATACACTTGTGTCACGGTTCGGTTCGGTACGTTTCCGATAGGCTACAGCAAAAAGAAAGAAATGCCAGAGAAATTTCCTTGATTTAATTTTTTTTATTATATTTTTATTAAAACTAACATCATAAAGTATGATATTTTTTAACTTTGAGCAATGATGGAGCTATACTTGACTTTTCTTAGGAGCATATAAAACAAAAACAGCTCCTTGGACAAAATGAAATGTAATAGTAGTTATAAACAAAGGTTTATTTTAGTTCAGATTAACATTTGAGGGCAGCAATTGTATTCATAATGTCAAAATAAAACCGACGTAATGTTACTTGAAAGCATTATAGCCTAGGCTACTATTCCTGCCACACTCCCATGGTTACAGCTAGTAGTGTTACTACAGTAAACCCATGGTGAATGCTGCTGATCTGTGGACACTGGATAGTTCATTCATGGCACAATGTTTCTTCCTGGTTTCCACGTCAGTGCTGTTTGATCCGTTAATAACGGAGAAATGTGAATGTTTCTCACTAGATCTCGCAGCGATGTTAGTACTTCAGTGGCGAACTCAAATGCTTTCTTTACTGGATTTGGTTCCGCTTACATTACATTTCCCATTTGATGTTGGGCAATGTTGTGGTCACGCCAGCGTCTCTTACGTTATGAGCGTTTACATTTGAAGTAACGAAATTTTGGTCGGCAGGAAAAATGGTCCAACGAACCGTTCGGTTCAAAAATGCGTACCGGAAACCGAACCGAAAGCCTCGTACCGAACGGTTCAATACGAATACGTGTATCGTTACAACCCTAGAATCAAGCCAAAATTAGTCTGATGATTCATATTACTTAAGTTAAATTCTGAACTATTGAATTGAATATGAAATTATTGTTTTCTGGTTTCATCAAGCTGTCAGATTAACACAACCGTTTCCTGGTGGAGAATCTGACATATTGCTGCAATGTGGAGTTGTATTCATTGGAGTGGATGCACAATGTTTGTCCTTAACAATATCTGTGACTGGAATTAATGCATGTATTTTAAAGGGATAGTTCACCCAAAAATTAAAATTCTGTCATCGTTTACTCGCCCTCATGTCGATCCAAACCCATAAGTATTTAGTTAACCTTCGAAACACAAATTAAGATAGTTTTAATGAAACCCGTAGAGGAAAAAAACACGTCCGAAACCAAGTCTCTGAGAAAACTGTACAGTTGTGCTCTATTAGTGCTCAATATGATTGAAGGACTGTTTATGGGGATGTACTGTATGAATACTGTGTCTTCTTCATGTCCAGTGCCTTTGCCAGGTATCCAAACGGTGTGGTGGTTCACTACTTCTGCTGTAAGGATCGCAACATGTGTCCAGCAGAGTAGAGGAAGACCGTGGACACACTCCCTCAGATGAACACAGCAAACATCAAGCGTCTGTGTGAAAACACACCGAAGGAAACGCTCTCTCTCTCTCTCTCTCTCTCTCTCTCTCACTCTTTACATCTGCCTGATGCAATTCATCTAAAAACTCTGGACTGTGAGATGTAAATCAGATTTATGAAGTGCATTACTTTGAAAGCTTTGCCTGAATGCACAACACAAACTGTGGCTTCCTTCGTTCCCCTGAGAAACGCTTATCTTCTCTTTTCCCTCATGTGTGTGTGTGTGTGTGTGTGTGTGTGGTCGGCATCCAGGCTCGCAGGACTGGGCTTGTAGGTGCTGCTCTGCTTCACTCAGTTAGCTTGAGATGAAATCAGACGCCAGATAAACCCTTAATGTGGCCTGTCGTACAGAAAGGTCAGCGCCTGCACACAACACACCTGCGGCTACGGCCCGTCCGACGGAAGGATGAATGCTTGCATGGACGTTCAGAGATCACTTACAGCTAGAAGTCTGCTTTTTTTTTTAAGCAATGCCAAAAAGCTTGGTATTGTGTCTGAAGTTGTTCTAGTGGTATGAGGTTTTGGAGAGCTCTACAATCATGGTAGCGTGCCACTTTTTTTTTTTTTTTCTGGTTACTCAAGTGGCTTTAATTTATTATTAACACACTGTCTAAACGTGTCCAGGAATGTGTCACCTATGTGTGCAATTGCGTCGCAATTCCTAACACATGTGTCCAACTAACACTGTTTTAAAATGCTTGTGCTTTCAGTCAACTGTAAACCATGACCTGGACTGTTGCTCAAACAAAGGCACGCTCACTGACATTAGACCTTTATAACAGGCCTGAAATGTTTCGGTGGATATGGATGTGAATGTGTAGATTGTACATTGAACCCGAGGTGGAAGATGAACCTAATAAACATGTATCTTCTCTTATGAGTGCGAGTGTCATATGTTTGAACTGTAGGAGTGATGCTGTGGAACAAACCTGAGACGGCGATCTCTTTTTGACTTGGACCTCCTGCAAGAAACCACACAGAAACATGCTGAACGTCACACAACGCACTATAACCACTTTTCTCTTTGATTCTGGGCTGTGAGATCAATGAGATCGTATTGTAGTTTTATAATCATTTGAATTAGTTTTATCTGTATATTTTATGGTTTCATTTTAAATTGAATTAAAGTTTTAGTCATTTTGTTTGGTTATTTTATTAGTTTTTAAATATGTCTATGCAGTTTTTATTAACTTGTATTTCAGGTTTAGTTTTTATTGCACTCTTTGGTGGGGTTCAACATAGAACCAGTGTTTTTGCTCAATTTTAAAGAACTCTTTATGCCAAAAAGGTTCTATATAAGGATAAATGTAAAGAGAAGTGAAAAGCCTCTACAGATACTAGAAATCATGAAAAATGGTAATAATTGGGCCTAATTTGACTTTATAATGTGAAGTTTATATTGTTTTTTCCTCTGAAGTCATGTTTGATCACGCGAGTTTCTGTGAGATCTGGTGTCTGTGAGGTTTGCCACTTTGAAATCGCTACTACTAGTGTGTACGTCCTGAGGATTATACTGTTAAAAATTATTTGAAATCATTTTGTCTCCCCTGGTTTTAAAATAGGTTTAGATTTTGAAAATCGTCTAGTGTGTCCCAGGCCTTAGCCAGAGATCAGTTCTGATGATTATAAGATCTGGCGTCTGTGAAATCATCTAAGAAGAACCAGCACATGCTACAACATACAGTGACACTGATCCTCATGTGCTTCAAGATCGGCTAAACCCAAAGCATTCTGATACATTATGAGTCACGCTGAACCAATGATCTCAGGCCAAACCTCGTAAATGATTCAACCTTTACAGATAGTTGCTTATTTGAAATACTAAAAGTGAAGTTCCAACATATCCTCATTGTGTATTGTGTTTGGAGGCTGCTGCTTCTACGAGTGCAGTGCGGTGGTCAGAGTCCATTGCCAGCAGGTATAATAATAATACTGGTAGTTGGCTTTAGTCCAAAACTGTAAATACAATGTAGACACAGTCAAAGACGTCCGTTACAGTGCTGTACTCTATCTGAAGACGCTCCATGTTATTCATTTTGTTTCCTTGTGTTCTCTATTTGGAGATTTAAAGGGGAGCTATTATGCCCTGCTATAACGGTTTGATTTTCGTTTTCTACTAGTTTTTATACTTTGTAAAAAGTATTTTTGCTACTTTGTTGTTCTACTAGAAAAGGGTTTTCATGCTTGAATGTTAAAAAAAAACATTATTTTCCCCATATTCTCCATTGTTGCAGCTCCTCTCTTCACAGTCTGACAGTAACGCTCTGTTTAGTTCCTGTCTCTGTGAAGTCCCTCCTTCTGAAAAGCACAGTGTGCTCTGATTGGTCGGCTGGAGCAGTGTGTTGTGATTGGTCAAGCACTTCGAATGTGTTGGGGAAATTACCATAACCGCCAGTTTCAACACACTACTAACTAACTCAACCAGGCCCCGCCCCTTTATTCTGCGCATGAATTATTTAAATGAGGAAGATTGTGACGTGTTTGTTCCCGGAAGAAACTCAAGACTACAATGGAGGCGTTTCAGGAGTTCAGAAACACTCACACTCCCGCCGGAAGGACTTTCTGCTTTGGAGGAGAGACCCTTTTTCATGCTCAAACAACAAAGTTTGCATAACTGGATATTACTGCTGATAATTTCTATCGTAAAACTTTGTAAAATATTAAATGTTTTGCTACTTACATCTTACTTACCACTCACTCTTTCACTACTAAAACTGAAGTGTTGCTATGGAATTAACACACGTCTTCTGTGAACCGTAAGCCCCGCCTTCTTTGATTTGATTGGCTCAGTCATTGACGAGTGCTGTTAAACCGCTAAAGCAGACTTTTTGTCACCCACAACAACCGGACCGGTGTGTAATGGAGTGCAGAGCAGCCTCAAGAATACTGAGTGGGACAATGTGGTCATTTTTAACTATTGGGGAGTTGTCCCTCAATGCCTGTGGTGGTTAACTAGAGAAAGATGAACATGTGAAAAAGCATAATAGGTCTCTTTAAAAAAACACAGACTTATTACATTTGTTTACATTATTTAATATAATGGTAAATCCATTTTTAACTTTGAAATATATTTTGGAATAGAATAGAATTTAATAGAATAGAACTTTGAAATGAACTTAGAAAAGAACATTGAAATATCTTTTGGAATAGAATAGAATAGACAAATAAAATAGAATAGAATAGAACTTTAATATTTTTACATCTGAAGAAAGTGTGAGTGGTGCTTGCAATGCAAAACTCATTATCATGATGCTAAGATCTTCTGAGTGGATTTCAGCACACTGCTATACGGTTGCTATGGTGTTGTTGTGGGTGGTTGCTAGGTGGTCGCTTGGCTGAGTTTTTTGCTCCCAAGAAAAGTAAAACAGTATGAATTTTTCTACACTTGAGCCAGCAGAAGAGAAACCAATAGGAGATGTGTGTGTGTGCTTTGGCAGCAGGGTTGTAAATGCCAGCTGTGGCTCTGAGAGGATTAAGAGGATCATGTGGTTCATTCTAGAGGCTGTTCCAGGATCAGGTGAAGCTTGCTTCTCCTTTTCCAGTGAAACAATGAAGAAACTGCAGTCATCAACGAAACCACTAATTAACTGAGTTTGAGCCTATTTCTTCTTCTTTTCTTGTAGAGCTTTTCCATAAAATGAAGCTTTCCTCTTGCTGCTTGATGTGGGGCCTCCTCGTCTACTTAGGGAAGTGTTATGTGTAGTTGAACCTTTTGTTTTAACTGTTTTAACTTCTCAAGTCGCTGTTCCATCAATCCTGAAACACACAGTAGTGAATCCACTCCGCAAAAAGGCTAGTTCAGATCCCTATATTTTAGATAACTATCGGGCAATTTCAAAATTACCATTTTTATCAAAAGTAATGGAAAAGGCTGTTTTCCATCAATTGACTGTATTTTTAAGTGAGAATAACTTCTTAGATAAGTTTCAGTCTGGTTTCAGACAACATCACAGTGCAGAGTCAGCTTTGCTGAAGGTGTTGAATGATCTTTTGTTGGCTGTGGATTCGGGTAACTGTGTAATTTTGTTTCTTTTGGACTTCAGTGCAGCTTTTGATACCGTTGGCCATGCTTTCTTGCTTGAACGGTTGAGTAACTGCGTAGGAATTCAAGGTACCGCATTGAATTGGTTCAAATCCTTTCTTTCTGATAGAACATTTTCAGTGGAAGTTGGGAATTTTTCTTCCTCTTCTGTACCTCTAACTTGTGGTGTACCTCAGGGCTCTATTTTGGGCCCGCTGTTGTCGCTGTATTTGCTCCCGTTTTTTTTTTTTATAGGCTTGATTTTTCGATTTTTCATTCCTTAGCATTTGTATGCGGATGACACCCAGGTGTACCTCCCTTTGAAAAATGGAAATAATTATGACACACTCTCTGTTGAACTGTCTTGAGGAGGTAAGATGCTGGCTGGCAGCTAATTTTCTAACATTAAATGACTCTAAAACTGAAATTGTATAGTTTTTGGACCACCAGCTTCTATTATACAGATAAATGACCATCTTTAACTGGGAATTCTCAGGCTCATGCCAAAAATTTGGGAGTGATTTTTGATAACGCCCTTAAATTCGACAAACAAATCAATTCAGTAGTGAAGAGAAGCTTTTATCATCTCAGATCCATTGTGAAATTAAAAGCGTTTTTAACAGTAAAAGATTTGGAGACAGTGATTCATGCATTTATTTCCTTCAGGCTGGATTATTGTAACGCACTGTACCTTGGTGTGGCTAAGTCTTCCTTATCCCGCCTGCAACTGGAACAAAACGCTGCCGCCAGGCTTCTCACTGGAAAGAGGGAACATATTTCACCTGTTCTTGCTTCGCTTCACTGGTTGCCGGTCGAATACCGTGTTAAGTTCAAGGTTTTGTTGTATGTGTATAAGGAGTTCAATGGCCAGGCTCCTCACTACATTACAGATCTTCTTCTCCACCGGAGATGTTTTAGGCCCTTGAGGTCTTCAAACAAGTTGATGCTGACTGTGCCACGATCTAGAAGGAAGTTAAAGGGTGATCGTGCCTTCTCTGTTGCTGCTCCACGTCTGTGGAATGATTTGCTAGAACACTTAAGGCTGTCTTCAAATGTTGCTTTAAATCTTTACTAAAGACTTATTTTTTCTCTGTGGCTTTTGGTTCAATGTAATTTTATGAAATTTTGCGTGTTCCTGTTTGTTTATGTATTTTCTTGTCTGAAGTGATTGTACAGCACTTTGGTCAGCAGTGGCTGTTTTAAACGTGCTCTATATAAAAGTGCCTTGCCTCGTCTTAATTGAACTGTCTGGAAAACGTTGACGCTGGGATGGGAACAGCTGTCGCACATTATCAGAGCTGCTGATGGGCTGAATGACCTCATACGAGGAAAGAACCAGCAGAAGAAACTCCTCTCTGACTGCCAGACTGCAGATGTTGATGAGCAACAGCCTAACCCTGTAAACCTGCAGAGGTGAAACACTCATGAACACAACAGCAGGAACACACTGAGAGCTGATGCTGGAGAACCCTGACATATCTAGAAAAGAACTTAGAAAAGAACTTTGAAATATCTTTTTTTGGAATAGAATAGAATAGAATAGAAATTTGAAAGGAACTTAGAAAAGAACTTTGAAATATCTTTTTTTGGAATAGAATAGAATAGAACATAACTTTGAAAGGAACTTAAAAAAGAACGTACATATCTTCTTTTGGAATAGAATAGAATAGAACTTTGAAAGGAACTTAGAAAAGAACTTTGAAATATCTTTTTTAATAGAATAGAATAGAATAGATCTTTGAAAGGACCTTAGAAAAGAACTTAGAAAATAACTTTGAAATATCTTTTTTTGTAATAGAATAGAATAGAACTTTGAAAGGAACTTAGAAAAGAACTTAGAAAATAACTTTGAAATTTCTTTTTTTAGAATAGAATAGAATAGAACATAACTTTGAAAGGAACTTAAAAAAGAACGTACATATCTTCTTTTGGAATAGAATAGAATAGAACGTTGAAAGGAACTTAGAAAAGAACTTAGAAAAGAACTTTGAAATATCTTTTTTTGGAATAGAATAGAATAGAATAGAATAGAACTTTGAAAGGACCTTAGAAAAGAACTTAGAAAAGAACTTTGAAATATCTTTTTGGAATAGAATAGAATAGAATAGAATAGAATAGAATAGAATAGAATAGAACAGAACAGAACTTTGAAAGGAACTTAAAAAAGAACGTACATATCTTCTTTTGGAATAGTATAGAATAGAATAGACCTTTGAAAGGAACTTAGAAAAGAACTTAGAAAAGAACTTTGAATTATCTTTTTTTGGAATGGAATAGAATACAATAGAATAGAACAGAACTTTGAAAGGAACTTAAAAAAGAATGTGCATATCTTCTTTTGGAATGGAATAGAATAGAATACAATACAATGGAATAGAATAGAACAGAACTTCGAAAAGAACTGAGAAAAGAACTTTGAAATATCTTTTTTGGAATAGAATAGAACAGAACAGGACAGAACTAAGGAACTTAAAAAAGAACGTACATATCTTCTTTTGGAATAGAATAGAATAGATTTTTTTTCACATGACAAAAAAATGATTGTCCCATGATGGAAGTAGTGGATTATGTTGTGAATATAAGAAGGGATTATTTGCGTTAGGCAATTTTTTGTTCAATGAATTTTAGTCTGCAAACTGTCAAATATAAGAAAACATCTTGACACTAGAAGAACTGTAACCAATCTGTACATTCATTTAGTTCACAAATGCCATTAAACCTTATAGGACCTTTATTGTATTCATCAAAGGACATTACATAGATCAGAAGTGACAGTAAGTTACAATAGTAATATTTCTATTTCAAATAAATGCTGTTCTATTAATTTTTATATTCATCAAAGGATCCTGAAAAAAGTTTCCACAAACAAATATATACATTTTTCACACAAAATCAGGGTTTCCGACTGTATTTAGGAATTTGGCGAACAGGGTACATCAATTGTGAATCTCATTTAGAAATAAATAAATAAAACAGCTCATGTTCAGTTTGACCTCCTGTGGTGTCAGTCACTCTTTTCTGAATCACCCTTTCGTGGATCATTTGTAGAAAATGAATGAATGAATGAATGAATGAATGAATGAATGAACTGCTTAAAGACCCACTCCGATGAAAATAATGTTTTTCTAGGTGTTAACATGTTCTTGTGGCATTTTTCTGATGTTAGAGGACATATCTTGAGAAAAATAAGCTCAAAGTTGTATTTCTGAGTATTTCTACATTCGAATGGCTGTGAATCAGCTCAGACGCTAAAATGCCGGCTAAAATAGACTGGAGTTGTGACGTAGTAACTCCACTGGGCGACTCCACACGCGACGTCTTGGAGTGAAATAATGATCGGTGATCGGTGATAACTTTGATTAACTTCGGATAATAATAATTAACGTGTATATAATACTGTTGCCCCACCGGTATTGGGGGTGTAAGCTAGCGGGAGAGACGGAGCTCTCAGCAACGGGCAGGGGGAGGGTCGTCTCCGTGCCAACGGCTCCGCCCACAACGCAGAGGCGAATTGCTAATGAGCTACTGCCGCTCTGCTGAAGCGAAGTCCCAGAAAACGGCACAGGTTTTGTGATTTTGGCTAGAAATGGCATAATCATAATTTAAAGACCACTGGGAATGTTTAAAAATAGCTCAAAATATGATCGGAGTGGGACTTTAAGAGTATATTTACATATGACAAAACACTTTTGTTTGTTTGTTTCTTTTTTAATAAAAGATTTTAAATAACTCTATGATCTATAGAATCATCTGAAAGTTACTGTATTCTTGGCACACGTGATGTGTGTGATGTAATGTGATCTGATGTGTGTAATCAGATGTGTGTGAGGAGAGGCGGGCTCTAGGACCTGCGCGAAAGCCGCCAGAGATCCGCTCGATCAGCGCAGCTCTAGTCTGGAGAGGCTGTCACTGCGCTCGGCTTCATCATCATCATCTTCCTCCTCATCACCGAAAACACACACACACGCACGCACGCGGAGCGGGTCGCCAGCGCTCGGAGCCGCTCATGATGCGCAGGATTCGGGCCAACGCCATCCTCATCCTCACCGTGGCCTGGATCCTCGGCACCTTCTATTACCTGTGGCAGGACAGCAAACCCTCCTCTTCATCCTCCTCCTCTTCCTCGGGCTCCCAGCTGAAGATCCACGGGCTGAAGTCCTCCTCCGGGAGGCTGGAAGAGCGCACTCTTCCTCTGATCGTGAGTAACGGTGGTGGTGATGATGATGATGATGATGATGATGATGATGATCTTCATGACTGATGTTCACTGCACATGCTCAACATCACTGCTGTAATGCGCGCGTGTATGCATGTTGACTACAGCAGCTTTCACTGCTGGTATATGGAGCTAGTGTGTGTGTGTGTGTGTGGTTCTCATCAGCGTGATGTCAGGTGCATAAGAGGCTTTTCCTTAAGCCAGTTGCAGGTGTGTGTGTGTGTGTGTGTTTGCAGATCCATGTGCTGCTTTTGTTGGGATTTAACCTACTATCCAGGCTAGATCAGTAACAGCCTGTGTCATATCAGCAATCCAATAATTAGACATTTGTATTCTGGATTCATATCTGGATTTCATATTTTAATTAGGAACTAGTCCTAACATATTCTAATTAGAATTTTCTTATATTCTTATAAAGGTCTTTAATATCTATGGAACCTTTCAAATGCACAAAAGGTTATTTATGATGGAAAAAGGTTCAGATTATTAAAAAGTTCTTTACATCAAGAAAAAAAAATCAAAAACGATTATTTTAAGATCTAACCGCTGAAAGTTTCTTCTATACGGCATCTCTGCAAAAAAAAAAAAAAAACTTTTGGAACCTTCATTTTTAAAAGTCTAGATTTCAACATTTCTAATATGTAATATTTCTAATATATAATAGTAGGCAACTGTAATAGTAGCTCCAATAGAACTGGGGGAAAATGTTCAAACTTGATTTTATAGAAAATATAGGATTTTAAACCTTCCAACCCTGACTGATCATCCAGTGGTTGTTGAGGAAGATCTGCTTCAAACTCATCCTGACACGCAGTGTAAATGACAGAGTCAGATCCTGTGTGTGTGAGGTGTGTGTTCTGCAGGACAGCTGTTTGCTGTTTGTTTGGCTCTTCTCACAGTTGGACTCCACATTCATCATGTCGAGGGCAAACGCTCAGGTTTGACTTCTCAGTCTGCTGGCTTCAGAAAGATCACAGAATCAAGGAATCTAAAGTTAAATGTGAAAATGCAGATGCTTTACAGAAGACCCGAGAATCCTGCATCCCTGAACTGTGTCCTGTGTCCATGGCAACAGAGCATCAGTCGTGTGACGCCGGCCACCAACGAGTGTGTGTGTCATGACAAACACACAGATATGTGTGTTTACATGCACAGGAGATAATGGTCAAATGAGTCTTCAATGCCTTTATCCTGCGGCCTTGGCCATTATGATCTACAGAGAAAATATTATACATTCATCTTAACATATTGAATTTGACCAGTGGTTTCTTAATAATTACAGATAATTCTTATATAAAGTTCAGTTTAATATAGTCTCTAATATGTTAAAGTGGATGGGATGGCCAATGTAGATATATATTTCTGATATTGGCTAATGCAATTTAATTACAGGAACTGTGATCTACACATATATATGTGGCCTATTAATATTTCAACATATTTTAAAAATTTGTAAATAAATCAAAGAATAATGGAATGCGCTTCTTTTTTTTTTTTTACTTCACAATTTGACGGAAACTTGTAATTCGGTGATGTCACTTTTAAAGAAAGACTGCTCGCCCACACACACACACACACTGTACGCATCTATAGACTAAACACGTAATACACACGTGAACGCCGTCACCGTTTTCACAGATTCACGTTTTTGAAGTTTACACGGAGATGATAACGGTATCGTTTTCAAAAGTTATTTCAAAAAACCTATTTCAAAGTCTGCGTTCTCAGGCCACCAAAACGCCAACGTTCACATTTTTCTAAGTTAATAACTAATGATTTTTACAACAGAAATGAATCAATTAGAAACCTACTAGATCTACTGTACAGCAGAAACAATCTCTGCTGCATTATTCTCCTGTCATCACTGTAAAGATGCTTTGAAACAATCTGTATTGTAAACAGCGCTATATAAATGAAGGTGACTTGTTGTTGTTTGGGAAATTCACTAGCAATTTCTGACTGAAAATGATTTCTACACCAATCATTTTTTTCAGTGTTGGCTGTTTATGAACCGAGAACAAGCGAATGCAGATTTATAAGCCTGGTTGTCATTCGACTCATAACACAGAGTCTATTACTAATACGAATTCTCCAGCGTTGGCTTGTCCTCATAATACCCCATTAGCGGAGCGCTGTGAAGGGACAGTAATGCTCTCCTTTACCTCGAGTAATCCCGCTCTGATATCTGATCCACCCTGGAAGAGAAGATGAAATGATTGTGCACTCTCTATTAATGACACGAGTGCATTAACAAGTCCTGAACGAATCGGATAGCCTATATATGTGCTTTATCACAGCCATACGCAGTAATTCAAGCTGGTTTTTTATGGACAGTGTCTCTGGAGCATTGTTGCACAACGCATTTAAATAATTGCCCAGAGCCAATAGCAGCTCTTCCCTGTACGGAGCACTTCATGCAGTGCATCAATCTCAGCTATTCTTTTATGAGGGGAACAGATACTGAAATATCATCTCTCTCATGCTCTATTGTGTTCAGTTTAGGAGGAAGAGGAACAGATGCACTTCCCGCACCACTGGGAATTTATTAGATGCGTCTTTTATGCAAAGTGTGCATATCAGAGTGTTTGTTTCAGTGAGCAATATTTGCTTTCGCCAACTTCCCCCAGCATGTTCCTCCCGAGCACAAACTGATCAAATCAGTGCAGTTCTGCTAATGGCCTGGTTTGGTTTTGTTGTACTTTGTCCACTTGATGCATGTAAACAGTCCGAAACGCTTGGACACACACACAACACACACCAGATGTGTCTTATCAGGGCTGTTACTGGCTCGACTGAACGGGTTGATCAGTCACTGTTATGAAGTGAAGCAATGCAATACAGCATTATATTAACTCCTCTGTACAAATGACCTACAAAGGTTGTTTCAATTCAAATTTCGGTCAAATATGGAATAACCCAACCGTTGGGTTAAAAATGTAATTAAAAAACGTTACCCAACCTAACTTTACCCAAATTTGGGTTGAAACAAGCCGGCATTCTTTATGTGCAGTAACATCACAGATTATGAAGTGCTTGCTGTAATAATAATAATAATAATAATAAAAAGCAGATACTATATAAATAAATATTATGATAATAATAAAACATTGTGCATTTAAAATGTCATGATAATATAATTTGTAATTTTAAGGGTAAAAAATACTTAATTAATAGATATCGCCATATTTCCACAGTTGATTACATAAAAGAAAATTAATCAGAAAAGCCAGGTTCAGAATTATTCTTTCATACTGTTGACATTAAAGATGAAGGTTTTTACTGAGGGGATTTTGGATATCTCTTTTCACCACTTCATTAATGTTCATGTTTTAGCAATAAAATGTTTATGCAAGTGCTACTTAAAAGTAGATTTCTGGGGAGAAAAATGATTTAGAAAAAACGACCTTTGAAGATAATTGAAATCTACAGATATGATAACCAGTGTATTTTGGATGTTTTCTTTCCAGTAGTCTGAACAACATGTTGTGAAAAGCCCATAGCCCATGATACCACAATTGCCCAGAGCATGAGGAACACACAACACACACCGTCAGGGGTTATCCGTGTTCACTTTGGTTTTAGTTCAGTTTCCTTGGTTTTCATCAGTTTCTATGGTTATTCATTGTTTGATCAGTGTTTGGTTTGGTTGTGAGTGTTTTGTTCTGGTCATTGTCCATTCTCATCACGTTTATATCGGTTGCTCTGTTCGTGTTCTTTGCCTAGAGGGTTTTGTTAAATAAATCTTTACAGTGCTGCTGCATTTTGTTCTTGCGACCGACTTCGACACACACCAAAGGTTCCAGAAAGATGTTCTGCAGTCGTTCCTGTGCATCTTAGCTGAAGAACAGAGAGTGTGTGTGCTGAAGCTGTGGTGATGTGTCCTCATGTTAGATCAGCTCTGATCAGGCCTGATATGAGAATCAGGACACATTCACTGACACCTGCCGATTTTAAAGGGGTGGTATAATGCCCTTTTCACAAGGTGTAAAATAAGTCTCTGATGTCCCCAGAGTGTGTATGTGAAGTTTTAGCTCAAAATACCCCACAGATATTTTTATATATCATGTAAAATTGTCACTTTTTGAGGGTGAGCAAAAACTGATGTTCTGGAGCTTAGTGATATTTCTGAGGTGGAAGAAGGCTGTTTTTGTAACATATGAAACATGATTTTCTAATATAACACCCAGGTCTTTAACTGTAGAGGTTAAAGGAGAACTCCGGCGCAAAATGAACCTTTGGTCTAATTACACATTGTTGCCTAGTCAACCGTTATCTGAGATTTGTTTTCATGATTATCGAATGTAAATAGTTTTATCTCTAAAAACAGTTTAGCGTATAACGCTAGTAATGGGGGCATCTATTAAGTAAAAAGAAATCGCTAGTTTATACCACTAACAAGACTCAAAATAGCCCCACACTAACACGGTAGCATAATGAGGGTCCCTACCTTCAAACCGAAGCATTGAGAACTTTGTCAGTGTCCAGACAGTTTAATAAGAAGATATTTTAAACATACAGTCAACTTCGCGTATACAGACAGGAGCCATCTTTGAAATACAGTCTTTACCAGTCGATCTACGAACACCGATCCAAGCCTGCTGTTCGCGCTCACCTTATCACAACTTATAGCTCGTTCACATTCTCACCAGCGCACTTGGATCGGCGTTCGTAGATCGACTGGTAAAGACTGTATTTCAAAGATGGCTCCTGTCTGTATACGCGAAGTTGACTGTATGTTTAAAATATCTTCTTATTAAACTGTCTGGACACTGACAAAGTTCTCAATGCTTCGGTTTGAAGGTAGGGACCCTCATTATGCTACCGTGTTAGTGTGGGGCTATTTTGAGTCTTGTTAGTGGTATTACAGTTTTTTACAATCACTTTGCTACTATTTTCAGAACCTTGATGTCATTTTTCAAAACTCTAGACACAAAACTCAAAACGATAATCACTTGTAACACAGGCTGTCTAATGTTCAAAACATTGCATTGTGCATTCACATCTTTAAAGAAATCTTGCACTTGCACAATCATTGGTTCAAAAAACAAATTAACTGTGAAATACCATTGAAACATAACTATAGATCACCCACACACAAGCAACCGATAGTTTCACTGTTTCATGGTTCGTACAATCATTAAATATTGTAGAGCAAAATAGGTGATACAGGTTTCATTATGGTCTACATGTACAGTAAACACATCTCTGTGAAAGCACTGCAGTCGTAGAGAGAATATTACAGACACAGTGGAATCATTGTGAACAAAGTTTGTAATATATTGATGCAAAACACTACAGTACAATCACAACATGGTTTTTTGAATCAAAGCAAAAATAATTAGCTATGAAATAGAAAAGAAAAGACAGTACTGTAAAACATCAAATGCAGTGTTCCTCAACTTGCTGTAAGAAACTAAACAGGAGTGATTACTGTACTTCGACACTGTCATCAACTCTGTGTTGTGGATTTGGCCACAGGTTCTCATCTACATCACAATGGATGTTGGAAAATGACATCTTGGAAAAAACCTTTGGCATGGCGAGTCCAGGCCTGACACTGCTCTGCTGTGATTGGCAGAATTGGACACGCAGTTACAAGGGCCTGCATCTATACAGTACTGTACTGTCAATACTGTACATAGTCTGAAAAGGTGGTACAGTATTTGGCACCATAGACACAGTGTCTGATGAAGCATTACAGTATGATAAAATATTAGGCTACATCCATGGATATTGTAGTCTAATTGGTTCATGCCATGCTAATTGGTGACAATGAATCTCATTATCTTGAAACTTTCATGATTTACTGTAAACATGGAAGATTGTGTGTCTGTTTCCATACAACTATGCATTAAGAGTAATGCAACAGTTACTTATCATTTTGAGCAGTTGTATCAATTGATAGTTAGATCATTGTAAGGAAATGAATAGACACTCATTTGAAATGTAATGTGTGAATTGCCTTTTGAAATAGTAGTACTTTGATGTTAAGTTGTGTCATATTGAACAGGTGATCTTTGTTGAATGAACAAATGATCTAAGTTTTATGTGTATTGTATCCAAGCAATTGAGAAAAGGGTTAGAGTTTTGAAAAATGTGCTTTTTGATCATTGGTTGTGAGTTTTGTGTCTAGAGTTGTGAAAAATGACATCAAGGTTCTGAAAATAGTAACAAAGTGATTGTAAAAAACTGTAACAAGCGATTTTTATTTGTCATTACACTATGCCCAATATACTAGCGTTATACTAGCTTTATAGGCTAAACTGTTTTTAGAGATAAAACTATTTACATTCGATAATCATGAAAACAAATCTCAGATAACGGTTGACTAGGTAACAATGTGTAATTAGACCAAAGGTTCATTTTGCGCCGGAGTTCTCCTTTAAGGTTACTGTACATCCTTCTAAGTGCAGATTATATTCTAAGAGATGCTGTGTACAGGTTTTTGGTCCAATAAGTAATACCTCAGTCTTAATTTAGAAAATGACTGGTCATCCAATATTTTACATCTTTAACACACTCTGTCAACTTGGATAATTTAGAGATTTCATAGTTATGCCACTTCGGCATAACAGTGGAAACTTATTCCATGTTTTCTTATAATATTACCAAGTGGCAGCATATACACTCACCTAAAGGATTATTAGGAACACCTGTTCAATTTATCATTAATGCAATTATCTAATCAACCAATCACATGGCAGTTGCTTCAATGCATTTAGGGGTGTGGTCCTGGTCAAGACAATCTCCTGACCTCCAAACTGAATGTCAGAATGGGAAAGAAAGGTCATTTAAGCAATTTTGAGCGTGGCATGGTTGTTGGTGCCAGACGGGCCGGTCTGAGTATTTCACAATCTGCTCAGTTACTGGGATTTTCACGCACAACCATTTCTAGGGTTTACAAAGAATGGTGTGAAAAGGGAAAAACATCCAGTATGCGGCAGTCCTGTGGGCGAAAATGCCTTGTTGATGCTAGAGGTCAGAGGAGAATGGGCCGACTGATTCAAGCTGATAGAAGAGCAACTTTGACTGAAATAACCACTCGTTACAACCGAGGTATGCAGCAAAGCATTTGTGAAGCCACAACACGCACAACCTTGAGGCGGATGGGCTACAACAGCAGAAGACCCCACCGGCTACCACTCATCTCCACTACAAATAGGAAAAAGAGGCTACAATTTGCAAGAGCTCACCAAAATTGGACAGTTGAAGACTGGAAAAATGTTGCCTGGTCTGATGAGTCTCGATTTCTGTTGAGACATTCAGATGGTAGAGTCAGAATTTGGCGTAAACAGAATGAGAACATGGATCCATCATGCCTTGTTACCACTGTGCAGGCTGCTGGTGGTGGTGGTGTAATGGTGTGGGGGATGTTTTCTTGGCACACTTTAGGCCCCTTAGTGCCAATTGGGCATCGTTTAAATGCCTACCTGATCATTGTTTCTGACCATGTCCATCCCTTTATGGCCACCATGTACCCATCCTCTGATGGCTACTTCCAGCAGGATAATGCACCATGTCACAAAGCTCGAATCATTTCAAATTGGTTTCTTGAACATGACAATGAGTTCACTGTACTAAAATGGCCTCCACAGTCACCACATCTCAACCCAATAGAGCATCTTTGGGATGTGGTGGAACGGGAGCTTCGTGCCCTGGATGTGCAGCCGACAAATCTCCATCAACTGCAAGATGCTATCCTATCAATATGGGCCAACATTTCTAAAGAATGCTTTCAGCACCTTGTTGAATCAATGCCACGTAGAAGTTCTGAAGGCGAAAGGGGGTCAAACACAGTATTAGTATGGTGTTCCTAATAATCCTTTAGGTGAGTGTGTATTGAAAATGAATCTAAGCTAAGCTGTGGATGTGAGCTAACAGTGCCTGTTCACGGAGTCACGGCAGCTTTATGAACAGGTTTGGTAAAAGCAAAGCTCTGAGTGCATCCATAAGCGTCTGCTCTTTCTGGAAGTGTTTATGGAATGTGGGATTTTCAGCTCTATTTTCACTTCTTCAGAAATGTAAGGTGAGGTTTCTCTGAGCTAAGCCTCTCTCCACAGCGCATGAATGCTTCCACTTATATCTCCGTCTCACAGCTTGATTCTCTTCTTCTTTTAGCTCCATTTTTCTGCATTTCTAAGTGATCTTTAGGCAAGCTACCCATTGGTCAATTTTGGAAATCTGGGCTATTTTGCCTCTATAACGTGTCTTCTTTCAGACTAGTGGCAAAAAATACACATTTTATTCAGTACTAGTTACTTGATCTAAGAATGTTTTTGTTTTTTACAGTGCACTGAAGAAGAAAAAAAGTTTTGTGGTTAAGGTCCATTTGGCCTCTTCTCTGCATAAATAATGAATATGGTTGCATGTTTGGCAATTTTCTACTTTTATTTACATTGTTTGTTCTTTAATTTATTATGCTGTAATGTCGTGATGTGTTTGCTCCTCTACTCAAAATAATCTGTTCAGTTGATTGTTACCCTTGTCATGTTTCACATATCCAGTGTTGAGGTCCGCGTGTGGAATTATAATGTATTTAGTTTTTGTCTCATGAGTATCATGTGATTTATGCCCATGTGATTTGCCACTACAGCTTAAACAGCAAGCATAAATCATAGAACAAACGTTATATAAGCTCTATCAGGCTGAGAAAATATTGAACAATGAAAAGCCACACTACAAAGATTGATTTCTTATTCAGTTTTTTTGCCTTGTTTTTCAGAACAAAATATCTCAACCTTCTTAAATGAAGATAGAATTACTAGAGATGCAAAATGACATTCGATATTTGTCACGTTGGGCTATGCAGACAGAGATGAAGGAGCAGGGAGAGGTAGATCTTAAAGTCCCGCTGTGTTGAAAATCAAGCTTTTAATGTTGTTTATATGTCTATGTGGTGTTTTTAATATGCTGCAAGACAAAGCATGTGTAAATTCATAAGTCGACAGCATTGCTGAGTATTTTCTCCTTAAAATTACAGTGAACCAAAGACAGTCTCAAAAACATGGTTTTAAATCGCTGGTGTTTCTGACGTCACAAACTACCTTGTAACCAATCAGATCAACGTGTGATCGTCAACCAGTGGATCTCTGAGCTGAGCGAGTGAGTGGAGGCGGGGCTCATTTACATATTCATAGAACCGAGCATACTAAATGAGGCAAGGGTGTCGAGTTACATTCAAGCTATTTTAAGGCATGAAGAATTTTTTTCTAGGAAAAATGATTGACTACAGGGGAACTTTAATATTAGTTTTTTAACTATTAATAAATAAAGATAATCCAAATAACAGGAATCGCAGGAGTGCAAAGACGTAACAGCTTTGGCTTCAACTCAAAGTCACTGCTAGAGAACAATGGACAGGGCTTAAATACACAAGACAACAACAAATTCAACCAGAAACAGGTGTGCAACATAATTGGTTGCCATGGCAACAAATGAAGAGTGGAAACATAGGGAAAAAACGAAACAGACGGTTGACTTTGTAGGGTTATAGGGGATTGCACTAAGTTTGAGCTATAGCAACAGTGATGCTTGATTAATCAACGACTAATAACACGGTAGTAAAATTCTTGATTTATTATAGTATAAGTGTGTAATCTCTATGACCAGTGTTGAGACTCTGCAATCACTCACCAGCATGTGTAATTGTGTGTCTGTCAGGTGACTCATGCACCAAAGGTGGAGCAGCAGGGTCAACTCTTGGGCTTGTTCGATGAGAAGGCGTTTCTGTCCAGTAAGCAGCTGAAGGCAGGTGAGGATCCTTACCGGGAACATGCGTTCAACCTGCAGGAGAGCGACCGGCTGGGGAGCGAACGCGCCATCAGAGACACACGCCACTATCGGTAATATGTTCATTTGTTAAATATTTGGGCTATTTCAGGACTTCTGTTATGTTAAAAGACTGGGTAAAACTTTTGTCCTGGGGTCAGATTGACCCACATTAGTTTCCAAGCAATGCACCAGAAATCGACACTATGAAAAACCCTAAGATTCATGTAAAAACAGAAGACCACTGTTGTAGACTTAAAAGATAAAATATGGGAGAAATGTAATAATTCCCACCAATTTCTATTGTTTTTTTCTATTATTTTGGGATATAAATATATATATATATATATATTAGGACTGCCAAACGATTAATCGCGATTAATCGCATCCAAAATAAAAGTTTGTGTTTACATAATATATGTGTGTGTACTGTGTACAATTATTTTTAATACATAAATACCCACACATGCATGTGTATTTAAGAAATATTTGCATGTATATACTGTATATAGACTGAATGTAGCCTATATATAATGTATGTTTTATATAAATATAAACATTTTATATATAAATAACATATTTTTCTTAAATATATATGTGTGTGCATTTATATACAAAATAATTATACACAGTACACACACAAATATTATGTAAACACAAACTTTTATTTTGGATGCGATTAATCGTGATTAATCGTTTGACAGCCCTAATATATATATATATATATATATATATATATATATATATATATATATATATATATATATATATAATATATATATTGTCATGACTATTTGTTGTGCCTATTTGCACACTAAATGGGGTTTTTTTTTACTATGAAACTCAGTAAATTTTCCCTGGGTGATTCAGAAGACGAGACTTCAATTGCGAGTAAACTTTGTGTCTTAAATTTCATAAGTTCTCATGTATTTCAAATTTTAGTCTTTGACGTCTACAAAAAAGGTTCTCTGTTTTTTTACCGGATTACCGGTTTTTCAAAGTGTTGATTTTTGGCATTTTTTGACTCCTTTTCAAAACACATTTATGTGTCGAAACTTTACTTGCACATGCATGACCTGAGAAATATTCAAGAATTGATATACATAGTTAATACATAGTTTAACTATTGATCTTCAAGCAGTTTAAAAATGGAATGCGTGTCAAGCTGACCCGAACACAACAGCGTTCAGCTACCAACAGACCTTAGTCAGGTTAGACGCCATATTGAATTGTAACGCAGATGAAAGGCTGTGAGGGATAGACGTACAGTCTTTATAATGATAAAGGTCCTAGATCACATCTTTTTCACAACTTACAACTTTTAAAACTGTTTTATGGAGTTATTATTGTATACTGATAGTTTATTCGTCAGCTGAAAAATCAGTATGTTGCTGCCAGTGTCAATATGGCGCTACGCTAGTGTAGTGTCTGTTCTGTTTAACTTATGTGACCATGTTTAAATCCTCTCCTTATGGCAATGCAATTGTCTACCATAGTGTGCACAGCCGTGACAATGAACCCCTCTGTGTGTGTGTGTGCGTGTGTGTGTGTGTGTGTTTGCTGCATTCACAGATGTGCCTCTATGACCTTTGACCCTGACCTGCCGCCCACCAGCATCATCATCACTTTTCACAATGAGGCGCGCTCCACCCTGCTGCGCACTATTAAAAGGTAACAGCCCAAACACACACAGAGTTTCTAGAGCTCTTCCACACACACACACACACACACACACACACACACACACACACACACACACACACACACACACACACACACACACACACACACACACACACACACACACACACACACAGCTTTACAGCAGCGCTTACATGCATGAAGAGGAAAATACAGCATTAATCCTGTTACTATTGAAGAACCTGCACTTGTGACCTTAAAGAGCTATTTCTACCTATTTATATAAACCTTTACTTGCAGATTATATAATATTAATGAAAAAAAGAGCACACACTTTTTGTAATTATGTCAAATTAAAAGTTTCACTTTAAATTACTTTTTAAATTGAAGTACACTTATTTTGATGTACTGATTAATATATTAAAGCACATTTAAAGTATTTGATTTTAATTTTTAAATGTAGTGTGTTGTTTGATATTACATTTAAAGTTAAAGAAGACCTATTGTGCTTTTTTCCATGTTCAACTTTTTTTCCAAAACCTCTGCAAAGATCCAAAGCACAAAGTCCCTCCGGCGGGAGTTATTCTCTACATCAGTGTCAGTGTTTCTGAACTCCTGAAACGCCTCCATTGTAGTCTCGAGTTTCTTCCGGGAACGAACACGTCACAATATTCCTCATTTAAATAATTCATACGCAGAAAAAAGGGGCGGGGCCTGGGTGAGTTAGTTAGTAGTGTGTTGAAACTGGTGGTTATGGTAAGGGGCGGGACATTTCCCAAACACGCTCGAAGCGCTTGACCAATCACAACACACTGCTCCAGCCGACCAATCAGAGCTCAGTGTGCTTTTCAGGTCAGAGACAAAAACTAAACGTTTCCCGAAAGCATCGTTGGCCAACTATGATCGCAATTTCCATTGAACTCTATTGGTAACGGCGGAACTTGCGACCATAGTTGGCTTTGGGAAACTCACCTCAGAGCGTTACTGACAGACTGGGAAGAGACAAGCTGCAACTATGGAGAATATGGGGAAATAATGTGTGTTTTTTAAACATTCAAGCATGAAAACCAGAGCCCAAAAACAAAATCAAGACTTTGTAAAAGGGCATAATATGGCTTCTTTAATATAATTTGAATGTACTATATTCCAATTTCATCATTACAAATGTGTAACTATGAATATATTTAAATACATCACATACAAGTTTCAATAGAAGTGGCATTAAAGACTTCTAGATTACCACAAATGCTTGTCTTTTCATTCAGCAGTACACGTTAAACATATTTCAAAGACAATAGAAATAATTATGAAAGTAAAGATGTACTGTCTTAAGCGGGTCAAAAGAGCATTGTAAAGTTCAACTAATTGCTTTTGAATTACATTTAAACTATAATACATTTTCATGTAACATTACATTCAGTATATTCTAACAAGTAGTAGTCTGCTAAAGTGCAGTTCTTCTTCACAAGGCATTAGCTCTGCGATCACAGTGGTTTTATAGGCATCTGTTGGGGTGTTACGAGTCGCTCACTAGCGCAAGTAAAAAGAGCCCAGCCACACCTGCATAATTTAAGCTTTCATTCATGTCTGTAACAACAGAGCAGGACAAGTTACACACAGAAGTTTAATACTTAGGGTAAGGTGTAACGCATCAGCCTTTTTATATGGTATGTTGTTATTCACCCTGTTCTTTTGTTTCAGTGTACTGACGAGAAGCCCGCCTCATTTGATACAGGAGATCATTCTCGTGGACGACTTTAGCTCCGACCGTGAGTAGAGCTTCATTTCACACACTCACACACACATACACACACACAAAAGCACTGAATGATGACAAAGTGTTTCCTGCATTTGTGTGCGCTCATATTTGACCTTTGAGGACGCATTAGCTGTAGTTCTTTATAAATATTGCTCATTCTATGTTCATCAATGAGCCAAGACTGAACCCGGCCCTGCTGTTGTCATGGCGAGGAAACAAACGGCACAATCAGAATCGCAGCTCTGTTGTGATTAATGTTGTGGAGCGACAGAGAGACATGAAGTTGGCAAATGTGATTTTTCCCTTTACAGAGATCATGTGTTGAGCTTAGGCAGTGCTTTATGCAAATACACACACACACACACACGCAGAGATGCAAGCAACTGAAAATGAGATAAGACTGCACTACTGATTGCTTCAAGGGTTCAGGTCTGATGAGTTACAGGAACTATGTCAGGTTTCTGAACTACAACACTGGAGTATTAGCCAGATCTAGGGTTACAGTGCTAATCATATACAGTGAATAAACTGCAAAACTGATTGGTCTCACTTTATATTAGCTGTCTTTAAAGGTTCTCTAAGCGATGTCGAGTGACGTCACTTCTTGTTGACGTTTAAAGTATTGTCAAACAAAACAGAGGCTAGCTAGACCCTCCCTCCTCCTCATCCGCGCACTAACCCCCCAAACCCCGCCCCCAAGTCCTTCTTGTCGGTGATTGGCTGGAACTGTTTGTCATGTTTCGTGGAGCGGGTTAGCCCAGTTTGTTTTTGTTGCTGTTTGTGGAGCCTGGGCTATCTACAGAGATCGCGTTTCTTTACAGTGTGTTCAGGGGACAGGCAGCCAGCGGATAGTGAGGAGATGTTTGCTGTATGTGACAAAAATGTTTTGGCCTAAAAAACGCGTGACATCGCTTAGAGCACCTTTAATACGTACTTATGTAAAAAAAAAAAAAAAAAAAAAACGTTAGGTACAATGTGCTTAATTATTGTGTTCAGCTTGTGCTGCTGTTGAGGTGGACACGGTGCGGTTTGGTGTATAGGTTTAAGGCTTGGTTAAGATGTAAGGGAAGGGTTAAAAGTATCATTATAGATATTTTTTTATATATATATAAATACAATGTAAAAACGTGTGTACACAATGAGTGTTTAAAATGATTAATATAAATGTTAGTACATATTTAAATCGTCTAAATGATTTTCTTACTCAGATGTTTTGTCTTGTTATTCAGTACAAATATCTAAATATTCTTAAATCAAGATAGATTTAGGCTACATTAGATTTTAAGTCTTGCTTTCGGAAATATGTATTAAAATTTTGTATTAAGTGTATGCTTATAACAAGAACAAAATGCCAATGGTGTAATTTGAATTTGTTCTTTTTCTTATCCCATTGACAGATTTGATTAATTTTCAAACTTAAGAAACCACTTAGCTTTATGGGTTAACATTACATTAAACAGTCAGGTGGCTGGTTTTGACATTGGCTGTCATGAGGCCGTTATAACATTTTAATGACAAATTCAATGTGTACCACTGTAGTCGAGGTCAAGAAACATATTCATGACACAGTTATAATGG
Organism: Rhinichthys klamathensis goyatoka; assembly: GCF_029890125.1. Taxonomy (NCBI): domain Eukaryota; kingdom Metazoa; phylum Chordata; class Actinopteri; order Cypriniformes; family Leuciscidae; genus Rhinichthys; species Rhinichthys klamathensis. Next base: position 1,927,836 of record NW_026606660.1, on the reverse strand, counting down.
CCTCATGACGTCAAAACCAAACACAGTTTAATGTAATGTTAACCCATAAAGCTAAGTGGTTTCTTAAGTTTGATAATGAACCTGCTATGTCATGTTTATGACATATTTATGATGTTTGTTTATATAAACGTTTGTTGTGTTGTCTTAGTAATCTCAAGTTGTCATGGCAAAGACATCTCAAACAATGTCATATTTGCATTAAAAATGTCATAATTGAGCGAATGACACTTAATGACAGTTGTCATAAACATGCATAAAAACTCCTTCATATTCATGACGTGTGTCATATCATGGTTATGAAGGTGTCATGTCAGTCTTATGCACACCCCTTCAAGTAAAGTGTTACCATATTTTTTTTCAGAGAGACTTTTTGCTTCTCTTGTAAATGTATCTTGATTTAAGAACGTTTAGATATTTGTACTGAAAAAAGACAAATCCTAAAGTGAGAAATGTATTTGTTATTATTGCAAATACTGTTTTATAATTTGCGCAAACAGCCTCTGGCCATCTTTAAATATAACTGGACTAAAGCTATAAAGATTTCACTGACCTCAGACATGAGAAGCTGTGTGTTTATTTCAACGCATGTTAAACTAACACAGTGAGTTTGTTCAGAAGTTTGCAGGCTGGTGTTTGCTAAGTTCATGGCATTGTATCTCACTGTTTGAGTTTTGCTAGAACTGCATCTAGTCAGGCTCACACAGTCAGTCAGTATCTTGAACTGTATATTTGTCTTTGTTATCAGAGTCGGTGAAATATGTGTTGCTCCGCACATCTGGATGGAGGAGCGCAGGGTTGTTGGCAGGACAGAAAGCTCTATAATAATTTAAATGAGCTTTGAGTTTGTTGCTGGATAAACTACAAAATGCGCCAGGTTTGATTTATAGACCAGATTGTAGAATGTTTTATTTGCTGATAAAAAAAGTACCTCACACAAAAGAAATGGTACAGGTTATTGTTCATTTTGGTTCAGGTTTGTCACAAAACATGATTTCTTATTTTATACAACTTGAAATTAAAACGATTATTTACTTTTTTTTTTTATGATATTTAATGCATCAACTCCCAACTTTTTTTTTTGTCAGCCGAACCCCTTTGATCTAAAATAATTACTTGCAGTACCTACTGAGATTTTAAGTAAATATTTTAATAATTTACACAATCGCATATTCAATTTTCCATAAATGCTTTCCAGTACATTTGGCAGCACACTTTAAACATATTTCAAAGGCGATACAATTATGCAATTACACATAAAGATGTACTTAAGACCTTCTTAAGTGGGCACTCTTAATTGAATTTGATGTAAAATGAAACTATAATAGGTCCTTCTCAAAAAATTAGCATATTGTGATAAAGTTCATTATTTTCCATAATGTAATGATAAAAATTAAACTTTCATATATTTTAGATTCATTGCACACCAACTGAAATATTTCAGGTATTTTATTGTTTTAATACTGATGATTTTGGCATACAGCTCATGAAAACCCAATATTCCTACAGAGAAGCACCATCACTGACTGTGGGTACTTGACACTGGACTTCAGGCATTTTGGCATTTCCTTCTCCCCAGTCTTCCTCCAGACTCTGGCACCTTGATTTCCGAATAACATGCAAAATTTGCTTTCATCTGAAAAAAGTACTTTGGACCACTGAGCAACAGTCCAGTGCTGCTTCTCTGTAGCCCAGGTCAGGCGCTTCTGCCGCTGTTTCTGGTTCAAAAGTGGCTTGACCTGGGGAATGCGGCACCTGTAGCCCATTTCCTGCACACGCCTGTGCACGGTGGCTCTGGATGTTTCTACTCCAGACTCAGTCCACTGCTTCCGCAGGTCCCCCAAGGTCTGGAATCGGTCCTTCTCCACAATCTTCCTCAGGGTCCGGTCACCTCTTCTCGTTGTGCAGCGTTTTTTGCCACACTTTTTCCGTCCCACAGACTTCCCACTGAGGTGCCTTGATACAGCACTCTGGGAACAGCCTATTTGTTCAGAAATTTCTTTCTGTCTTACCCTCTTGCTTGAGGGTGTCAATGATGGCCTTCTGGACAGCAGTCAGGTCGGCAGTCTTACCCATGATTGCGGTTTTGAGTAATGAAACAGGCTGGGAGTTTTTAAAAGCCTCAGGAATCTTTTGCAGGTGTTTAGAGTTGATTAGTTGATCCAGATGATTAGGTTAATAGCTCGTTTAGAGACCCTTTTCATGATATGCAAATTTTTGGAGATAGGAATTTTGGGTTTTCATGAGCTGTATGCCAAAATCATCAGTATTAAAACAATAAAAGACCTGAAATATTTCAGTTGGTGTGGAATGAATCTAAAATATATGAAAGTTTAATTTTTATCATTACATTATGGAAAATAATATGCTAATTTTTTTAGAAGGACCTGTACATTTTAATTTAATTGCAATGAACATGCAATTAAGTGTCTGGAAACATTACATTCAGTTTGCACACTGTTATCAATTAATAGTTACATTGCAAGCAGGCAAACAAACTAAACATTACTGTAAGCTGTTGTCAAAATCATTGTGATGGATATGAAAGAAATGTACATACAAAGCAACTTTTGGATTGCTATCAATGAAGCAAGATGCTTCCCCCCACACAGTGTCGTACTGAATCCACCAGCCGAAGCTTGCCAACCCTGTCCATATCAGATCGTGTACATGATGGGGGTGTTGATCATGGTGGCGAGGAGCTTGGCGGTTTAGCTCTAGGTTTCTGTGTATTTGAGAATGGCCATGTTTATTCAATGTAATTACCTCCAACAAATGAGCCTCGGCGGTGCCAGCTAGCATCTGTCCTGACTGGGTTCACCGCACCGCTTTGAAACAC